>NW_021683643.1:2184016-2184234 GCF_001412515.2 Diachasma alloeum
CAAGGGTCACGAGGGCCAAAGTGTCAGATCTTGGATTTTTCCAGGGGGAAAGTCGACTTTCGCCAAAATCGAATTTCTTAGTCGGGTGAACGTTGATTTTAACTATTTAAGTGACCNCCCCGTTTGCAGGCGGTGTTTAAATAAAAAATAGTGAACGTTGATTCTGTGTTTATTGACCCCCTGATGCCAATAAAACCCTCGGAGGTGACAGAAATGGG
>NW_021683643.1:2184497-2184803 GCF_001412515.2 Diachasma alloeum
GTTTTTCAGCCGGAGCCAAAGGGTTAGATTTTCGGTTTTGCCAGGGGGAAAGTCGACTATCGCCAAAATCGAATTTCTTAGTCAGGTGAACGTTGATTCTAACTATTTAAGGGACGGGCTATTCAGAACTCACAAAAGTATGTGGAAAAAGTGAAAACTGAAAAAAAAAATTTTTTCACGCGGAGCCAAAGGGTCAGATCTTGGATTTTTTCAGGGGGAAAGTCGGTCAAAGGGTCACAAGGGTCACGAGGGCCAAAGTGTCAGATCTTGGATTTTTCCAGGGGGAAAGTCGACTTTCGCCAAAAT
>NW_021683643.1:2185023-2236567 GCF_001412515.2 Diachasma alloeum
GAACGTTGATTCCAACTATTTAAGCGCCGGGCTAGTCAGAACTGTCAAAAGTATGTGGAAAAAGTCAAAACTGGGAAACCGTTTTTTTTTGCCCCAGCCAAAGGGTCAGATTTTCGGGTTTGCCAGATCAAGTGGATTTTCGCCAAAATCGAATTTTTTAGCCGGGTGAACGTTGATTCCAACTATTTAAGCGCCGGGCTAGTCAGAACTGTCAAAAGTATGTGGAAAAAGTGAAAAATGAAAAAAAAATTTTTTCACCGGAGGCCAAAGTGTCGGATCTTGGATTTTTCCAGGGGGAAAGTCGACTTTCGCCAAAATCGAATTTCTTAGTCGGGTGAACGTTGATTTTAACTATTTAAGTGACCGGCTATTCAGAACTCTAAAAAGTATGTGGAAAAAGTGAAAACTGAAAAAGTTTTTTTTTTCAAATTTTCAAAGGGTCAGATTTTCCGTTTTTCCCGGGGGAAAGTCGACTTTCGCCAAAATCGAATTTTTTAGCCGGGTGAACGTTGATTCCAACTATTTAAGCGCCGGGCTATTCAGAACTATCAAAAGTATGTGGAAAAAGTGAAAAATGAAAAAAAAAATTTTTCACCGGAGGCCAAAGTGTCGGATCTTGGATTTTTCCGGGGGGAAAGTCGTACCAAGGGTCCCAAGGGTCACAAGGGTCAAAGTGTCCGATCTTGGATTTTTCGCCAAAATCGAATTTTTTAGCCGGGTGAACGTTGATTCCAACTATTTAAGCGACGGGCTATTTCAGAACTCTCAAAAGTATGAAAAAGTGAAAACTGAAAAAAAAAATTTTCACCGGGGGCCACAGGGTCAGATTTTCGGTTTTTACTTGGAACAATGGTCAGATTTGTTAACACTTTCATTTTTTATTTGGATAATGTATGCAAGCGTAGGGACAAGAGTGGCTAGAATAGATTCTGCATCCTTCTCCCCTTGTTGGGTAAAAATGTTAAGCCTCCACATAGATGCATCTCCCCTCCACCCTCTCGTGAAATGTCGATTTTCGAGATTAAAAAAAAAACAATAATTGCATTTTTTATTTCAACAACGCATGAGTAAACAGGGATATGAACGCAGATTTAATATAGGCCCATAGAATTATGGGGAGCGGCAAGGATTTGGTAAGTCTGAATACAAGTCCTGCTTACACCTAACAAGTGCTGAAATGGGACATAACCAGAGGTAGAAAGGTCTCGGAAGCACTTGGGAAGAGGCTTCCCAAGACCTATCCAGTTCTGAACGGAAAGACCTTTGTAGAACTTGTCAGGTCCAATTATTCGACTCGGGGCATAAATAATTAATTATTTATTGAAAACATATGTTCCATAGCAACTTTTGAGGGATAATATTCCTTTCGAGGGGTTATCCACTGCCAAATCTCGTCATAAAGTAATAGAAACAGTGACAGAAGCGAAATCTCATGGGACTTTGAGAAAAATCTCAAAACGGTAGCTGAAGCATGTTGAGAGTTAAATGGAAGTGAAAATGATGAAGCGATAATCGAATTCGCGATTAATACGTCAGGTTTTTCGATGTCTTATCAGAGAAGTAATTAATTATCAGCATGAGGGTACTAGCACACGATCATCTCATTTTTACTGTTAATTACAGACGCACGTCTCCGGAAGGTGGGCCGATAACAATCGCATCCAGTCATTTGTTCGAAATCATTTTTATGAGAATTGCTTTTGAAATTGCCATTAAGTGCAACTCATACATCTCCTTAATTCCTTAATTCCTCTTTTTGTCGATCATATTCAGAGAAAACGATTTGTAATTGAAGGCTGAGAGGGAATTGTGGGAGAGACCGCGTGCGTGCATGAAATTCCGTGTGAACTCACGTCAGTTTCCTTTCGCTCTAGTGTCACATGATTGTTGAAACTGATTATCTCCTCAATTTTCCCGAATACCGAGGGCAATGAATGCTTAATCCGTTGAATTTGATATTAAAATGAGGAAAGAAAGTGCTATCGGGTGAATTTTTCATGTGCTCCGAGTGTATCCTGGGACGATAGGGCAAGTGAAGCAATGCGTGAAGAAAATTGGAGCTGCTTTTTTTTTGTGCGGGAGAGAGAGGGGAGATGCACGAGTGAGGAGGACGATGCAATCTGAATTATTATCAAAATCCTGGGCCGTGAAAAACATTAATGCGCACTTTTGCCCTTATGATTGCCATTTAGATAGATGGTCTTGCCATTGCAATTAACTACTTCCATTTGGATTAACATTCGTGGCATTTTTCCTATCTAAAATAGCGTGTTTCGTGTCTTACGAGTGAGGAATTAATATCATCGTGATTATTATTTCTTTGAATCACTGCTGATACTACTTTCAGTATTTGCAATGATGGAGTTGTTGTTATTATTGCTGCCAATATCATTTATTGTGAGATATTAAATGGCGATTAATTAAATCATGAAAATATTCATAAAATAATACACTGTTAGGATTTTTTTTAATTAGGCAACAGTTGCACTTGATTTCTCAATGTTGTGAATTTTAATTCAATTTAAGATCAAATCGTTCATGGAATCTCTCATTCAGGTTGGAAATTCAGGATAATTGGGTTTTCTGTGTTAGATTTATCACTGATATTTCAATGATATCTAGAATTTTCAAATTATTTAATAATTTTCGTTATTATGTGAACCTGAAGATTACAATTCCATTGAATACTCCAAAATTCAACTGTTTTTTCAATAACAAAATACATCAAAATTTTGTGTGAATGAGTGATTGTTAAAAATTTTAAGACTTTACTTGAAATTTTGCGAGTAATTTTCTAACAGTGTCATGTTTTTTTTCATTCATTTTCGATGTTGTTTCCATTTTTATTTCATCATCTTTCAACCACAGAAATCCGAGGAATTGTTATAATTTTATGTGGACGACATTGTAGATTCGGAGAATTATTCAATCACTAAATTTGTCAATTAATTTACGTGGCAAAATTAAGAAGGAATTAAATTGAAAGAAAAATCACACTAATATTTTGAAATTTATGAAGTCAACGAGCATTTTGGTTATCATAATCCCCTCATAACATTAGCGTCACATACACTTATACTTGCATATCGAACTTACCTTCGCGTGTAAGCCAACGTAGCACGCGTGAGACCAGCGAGACCTCCCCCGTCGTTACGGAACACCTACTCCAAAGTATCCAAGTACTTGTGCATACACACGCAGTCGTGGAGACGCTCTCGTGATCTATAATGCTCGACAATTTTTCCCACCGTCCATGGAGATTCGCAGCGAGTCTTCAATGGGAAGAGCGAGTCTTTCAGATCCACCGACGAGTCATCAATGAGGCTCGCATATTTTTATAAATCTCTGCGCGGAATTCCGTTCACCGCGGGAAAATCGATCTTATCGGGCAGTAATTTATCGAAATGCTAACAATTATTATTGGGTAAATTATTATAATGATTGAATGAAATATCGTAAAAAAGAATAATTACTGAAATCAGTGTTTCTCAATAGCATGCAAATTTATTTAGTAACAAATTTATTAGCATCGCTGAGTCGATACAAAAACACTATTAAAATTTTCGTCTGCATTTTCCGAGCCAAATTCCGGTAATTTTTATCGTGTTTAAGTTCCACTGAAATTTTAGGATACCTTGTCTTGGAAAAATCAAATATTCCATTGATTTTCTGTTCAAATCATCAGGAAATCAATAAAATATTTGATTTTGCAATTTAATTATTCTGTGAAAATTCAGAAAAATCAGGAAAATTGAGGGAAAAATTGAAAATTCATGTCGTTTTGTTTCTGCATATTCATGTTCTACTGAAAATTCAATCACGTTGTGAATTTCTCATGAACTTCCGTGAATTCTACTTCAAACTTGAAATTCCATAATCATTTTTTCCCTAAATTCGATTCAATGTCACTCTCATGAGATTTACTATGATATCTTTCATAAAATTTCAAAAAATTTCTAACAGTGCAGAAAACATAAATGCATCTACGTTAAAATTGATAAGACCTATGTAACACTTGCACTGTTAGAAAAATAATGAAATTTCAGGTTTCACTGAAAATTCAGTGAAATTCCACAATTTTAAGCAGCATAAAGACGAGAATTACTTAATTTATTTGATTTTCCAATGTAATTGAATATTCAGTACCAAATTACATTGAATTTTCAGTGAAATTGGAAATTTCCTGTTCTTTTTTCCCCTAAATAGCATTCAGTGTCACTGTCTTGAAAATTCAAAAATATATTTATCGGAATTTTATGGTTCTCTATTCCTTCTACAGTTCTCTTTGACTTTTCCACGAAATTCTGAATTATCAATGACGAAATTCCTCGAAATTTCAGTGATAATTAAATTCGATAAAAATTACAAAAACGTATACCGGAAATTTCAAATCAAAATTCCACAGTTATTTTGATTCTTCTTAATTAATTCAATCTTTTCAATTCAATGCATTGTCCCATCGCACAGGGGGAAGGAATACCTTATAGTAAATCCAAAAAGATTTCGTCGTATTCAAAAAACTTTTCGTTAATTAAAATTTTCCGATAAATAGTAAATCACGTGAGGAGTAATGAGCCGCTGGCACTTCGAGGTATTGTAGAGTATTTAAAGGTCCATCGATCACTCGATGCAGAAACAGTGTGAGATCGTAGACAAACTGGGTGGCGCCCTGCCAATTATTCAAGCCCCAGTGTCTCTCGACAATTCCGGAAAATTTATCCTTCAATCTCTCTCTTTGTCGGATTTTCATTTTGTTTTTACTCCCCTCTTTTGTTTTTCCACCCAGTTCGTAAATTTGGGACAGATCTGCGTGCCACTGTCTCGTAAAACTCTCGTCGCAATGCGTTTCAACCGGACCGTGTGCGTGTGCAACTCGTCTGTTATGAGTGGCGATCCGCAACGCCGCGGGTGTGCGTTATTATTATCAGCGATGCACGAGAGACCCCGAAGAAGGTGGCAGGTGGGTCCCGCCTTGGGCTTCACATTGCCCTGGCGCCGGATATGCGTTTTATACGAGCTCACGAGGCACAAAAAACAGTTTACTGGATAAGGAGAGCGAGAGAGAGAGGGAGGAGCGAGGAGGATAGTGGGTAACGCGCGGTTTCTCGACGTCCGGAACAAGATTGATGTGTATTATCTAAATCGTCATATTTTTTTTTCTCGTTTTCATACATTATAATCGCAAAAGACTGGCTTCCGGTGGCTTTCCGAGAAATCCGTAAACTTTTCGTTGCGCAATTCTACGTAATCGAGACCCCCAACCTTCTCTTCCCAATGATCCTGTAATTTACCGAGAGGACAAATCGATCAAATCTATCATGCGAGCGTTACACGGAAAGAAGAAAAAAATTTAGAATATTATGGGGTTAATTTTTCTTCCAGTCATGTAGCATTTCACTTTAAATTTTAAGTGAGAAGTGTTGGAATATTTGATGACCACCAATTTTTATGGACTTTCGGATTAGCATTCTCGTTCACTTGGAGCCACCCAATTAATCACACTTCGCATGTTATGTCTTACGTTGATAATGTTCACTGACTGTGATTCTCAATCAAAATTCAATAAATCCCCGTACAGTTCCGATGTTTTTCCACATTTGTCTCCACAAAATACTCGAGAAATTACTCAACTCCTTTCCCAAGATTTTCTTCTCCCATTCCCCTCCCCCTTTTCCAAGCAAACACACCTTGTGACAATTTTCCGTTCATTTATCCGCGTTTTTTTACACTTCTTTTTTTGGATCACTAGCAGTTGAGAAGGTGCGACCGGATCAACGAGTCTTCGCAAAAGCGCGCAAGACTCGGCTAATAGGGTCATCGCAGGCAACACTGTCACTCACCAGTTATGGGCGTCACGAGGGTTTTTCAAAATCGGTTTTTCCGATACCTCAGCTCGCCCCGGGGCATCATTAGCGCTCGGCGAATAACGCTTGGGTTATGTACAAGAGCGACCCTTTTCTGTATGCGTTGAGGCCTTTTATTCCGCCTCACCTCCCCATACACTCGCACTCACGTCTCGTCAACGGCTTGATCGGCATGACGTGCGACAAATCTCTCGGATTTACTTATTTATAAACATGCTCATCCCAGGTTTATTTATTGCCCCCTTTTTGCCACTCCCACCTCGATATAACTGTCAAATTAATTCCAACAGCGGAGAGGTGATAATTGATCAAAACGACCACTTCCATTCACTGAATTGCAGTAAATTACGATAATCGGCAGTTTTTTATCTTTTTTTTCAGCAGTTTTTATTATATCACTTGATTTCTGAAATTTCCGTGGGCATCTGAAGTCATCGCTCGGGCGTCGCGACGCCTTGCTACATCTCAGCTGTTTTTACGACGCTTTGAGTCGCGGGCGTCGTACCGGAATGCGCTAATGAGGACTTGGCTACCGTCACACATCCCCTCTTTGTCACTCAACCTTCTCCCCCTGGGTCTGGCTCGGGCTGGGGTATATCTGTGTCTGTGGAGGTTTTTCGAGTGTCAACCAAGCGACTCTGTGCGCTAACCGCCGACACCCCTTGGCAGATGCACTTTCACTACTACTGTTTTTCAAATTGATATTTTCTATCAGCCGGCGGGGGAGAGAAAAGTTGAGGTGATGGGAAATTATTCTGTCCTTTTCGTTAAAGTGCCTTAATTTAAATAGAATGGTTACTCGACTTCAGTAAATGACTGAAAAGTATAATTGCGAAGGCTCGGGAAGATAACCAAAGTCACAGGGTCGTGTACATTGTTGGAAATTTTTTGAAAATTAAGCAATGGAAATTTGCACTGATAGAATGATTCATTTATTCCAAACGAGATTCGTTAACTATTAACGAATGGTAGAGTTGAATATGACCAAATGAATATTCGTTAATAGTTAACGAATGGTTCACTTGAATGGCGAAAGTTAAGTCAAACAAGGCTCCTCAAATATACATTCGTTAACTATTAACGAATGAACATTTGGTGGGACCGAATAGACCCTAACCTCCAACCAAAATCCATTCGTTAACAATAACTAATCCGTTCTATCAGTGTGGGAGTATGAATATGAAGTGACATTGAATACGATTTAGGGGAGAAATGGTTATAAAATTTCAAGTTTTAGGTGGAATTCAAGGAAATTCATGAGTTTTCAGCGCATGAGAGTGAGATGGAAATTTCACAACTTGATCGAATTTTGAGTGGAACATGAATATTTTATTGAATTTTCCTGATTTTTCCGGATTTTCACGAAATAATTGAACTGAAAAATCAAGTATTATTTTTAATTTTAAGACCATTCGAGCACAAAATCAATGGAGCAATGACAAGTTTGGGCTTGCTTCGCTCGCTCCCCTTGCGGGTGGGTTGGAGTTAAGTGGGTGTGACCCACTACGCGTCAAACCAATATCTTCCCGACCAATTGCCTTTCCTTTATTCATTAGAATTAGACTTTTCTATTCAACTATATTCTATTGAGAGATTAACCATTGAATTTCTTCGGCTCTAATTTTTTTTGTTTGATTTTCTTAAGGAAAAAGAAAACAGATAAATAGAATGAAAAAAATAATAATGAAAAAAATTGAGCTATATTGAAAAATCTTTGAAAAGTTTTAAATTTCAAAAATTTATGTTTGAATTACTCCGAAACTGCGGAGACGATTTTGCTGGAATTTCACTCCAGTCTTAATCATAGAAAGTTGCATCAATTATGATGACAAGAAATCAATTTCCTCGTTTCTCTGAGAGGAATCATCAAATTTATAAAAAAATATCATTTTTCGACGTTTTTTCACATAAGTTTTATTGCAAAATCTGAACAACCACTGAGGCGATGTCTTTCAGAATCTAATCAGTTCTAAGTTACATGCAAACATCGATCGCGTGAAAAAAAAATTGAATCGCATTGTTTGTTTGAGAGAAATTGTAGCACAAAATTTTGATCACATACACACAAATATCCACCCATACAGACCGGTCTCCACGGAGAACCGTTCAGTAAAAATTACGGAACTCACAATTCGCTTACCGATCACTGAATCGACTCAGAAAATTGAAGTGATGGTATCGTAATTTTTCACAGGAGATTCAGATAAAAATTACGAAACGCTCTGGAAAAATTCCGTGACAGTTCCGTAAAATTTCCTACAACCACATTTCGCTTCGGAATTACGGAAAAGATACATAATTTTTATTGAATATTTCTCTCCGTGTGAAACGTCGAGAAATAATGAAATTCCCACAATTAATTTTCGGGGCCATTACAATAATTAACTTCCTCCCTTCGGGCCCGAAAGTTGAAAATTGCCGGGCTTTGACACGGACAATTCAGTGTGAGTTGAAAAATAGAATTCGCTTTCAATCACATTGAACCTTGCAATAAACTCCACTACCCGAGTTTGAGTTTGTGTGAAAATAAGAGTTTTGCATTATGAGGCATGAAGAAAAGAAATTACTAAACCCCGGTGCGTTAACCCGAGTAATAGATGACGAAAAGTCCATGAATGTGTTGTCGAGGATGGGGAAAGTCCATAGTTTGTAGGAGTAGAGGCATCACCGAGGAGTAATGCCCCATGACAGCCAGTAATGTGTCTGACTCTCGCGGCCACACGCTCAGTTTCACGTTCTGAACGTGTGGAAAAGAATTCCACCCAGACAATGAGACATGAGCACATTGAGACCAGAGCACCTGAGCTCGTTTAACAACTAACAATCCCCCAGTTTACCACACCTCGAGTGGCCTCCTTAGCAATAATTATGGCAAACAAGTTGGGATTATTGTTTTTTTTATTTTGAGCAGTTCCACCTATTTATACATAATGGTTTTTTTTTTTTCATTTTTGTATTCATTAGTTATATTCTATATTTTTTCATTTTGAGGACGTCAGGTAGGAGTCAAGCAGTAAAAGAATGTTCTATTCAAGTATTCCAGAATTTTTTAATTCGAGAATTCTTCCCGTCGAAATTTCAGCCAATAGAATTCCACTATTTGACTGTTATTGTATATAGTCAACGCGGTATTCAACTGATAATTTTTGATAATTCAACTGGTAATTTTTCATGTTGATATATATATGAAAAACAAAAGGCAAACAAGTTGGGATTATTGTTTTTTTTTATTTTGAGCATTTCCACCTATTGATACATAATGGTTTTTTTTTTCATTTTTGTATTCATTAGTTATATTCTATATTTTTTCATTTTGAGGACGTCAGGTAGGAGTCAATCAGCAGAAGAATGTTCTATTCAATGTTCTCTTCGAGAATTCTTCCCATCGAAATTTCAGCCAATAGAATTCCACTATTTAACAGTTATTTTATATAGTCACCGCGATATTCAACTGATAATTTTTGATAATTCAACCGGTAATTTTTCATGTTGATATATATATATGAAAAACAAAAGATTTCCTGGTCGAGTGAGCCCCTCATTGGAACGGACAAATGGATTTTGTCTCATAGTGCAATTCTCTTGGCCGAATTTTGGATGGAAAAATTCTCTTCCGAATACCACCCGAGCTCCAAAATTAATCAGGTATTTTCCTCAAGGTTCCCGATATACAAACGAACTCGTCACTCGTGCCTCGCACTCGTGATTTTTTAAGCACTCGGGGCATTACGGCTGAAACTGTTCATGGAATTTCAAAATTTTAAAATCTTAAAAATTTTTAAAGTCTACATATTTCACGAAAGGATAAAACATGACTGTTTTTACTGCACACAGAGAAATTTTTATGCGAACTGAATTTATAGAGTTAAAATTTTTTAGCTGAAATTTCCTTGTCCATTTTTTGAAAATTTTTATCAAGATATAGTTCCAGTGATATTTCAAAGAATTCTGTCATTGAAAATCACAATTTGGAATGGGTTCAACATATTTTTCAATTAATCCCAAATTTAGTGTAATTTGATACTAAATGCTTTCATTGAAAATCCACGTAAGTTGGGAAATTTGCATCTTCTTGCCTCAAAAATTTGGAATTTCATTGAGTTTTAGGTATGACAACAGCACTGTTAAAATTTTTTGTCAAAATATTCCGTTCAAAGAGATGCATGAAGAATTTTCAGAGAATTTTCGTCGAGGCGAGGAGAAACGATGATGAATTCCCCAACGACCCACTCGCGCGACGACAGAGCTGTCAACCGCCTCTTCAACCACCGACAGCAATTTATTTTTAAATTTTAGGTAATGAATCCATTGTGCTCCGTGGCAGAAATAAAAATCTTTCAACTCTTGTGGAGAACAAAAATAACTGATATAACTTTGAGCTCGGGGCCGAGGGGATTCACCTGCTTACGATTTTGATCAACGTCCAGAGTTAATTACCGTACGCGGTATAATGCCCAGGGTCAACGCAAATAATCGTCAGTGAATATTAAATGCCCCATTTGTCCCCTTACCGTGAAATTACGAAAAATGTTGATCGCATATTTTATCCATCACCCTCGTACCTGAACTTTTTTTTGCCAGTTCACCCTTTGGTTTATTAAACGATCGGCCTCACTGATTATCTTGCACACTGGGTAACAGTTCTTACACACAATTTGCGCCTCTGATGTTCCCCAAATTACAAAGGTTGAATTCACATAAATTTTCATTAAAGCGCAGAGAAAAAAAAATACGGTTTCCAGCAGCGAGAGAGAGGCACACGGAGAGAAAAATTGAATAAAAATTACCTAGAAAATCGTGGCAAATTTGACTGTATACGAAAGGTAATCGTGTAGGGAAATTTAATTCAATGGAAAAATACGTGTTTGAGAAGGATATTTTACGATTCGTTCGGTAAAAAAAAATTACATCAATGGATGCAAAAATTATCCTGTACAGTAAAATTTCCCACACCGATAGGGTATTTTTTTTTGCATCCATCCGAATATTGAAGAACACAGTTTATGCCTACTAAAACCCCCGATTAGTGAACTTTTCAGACACACGGAGGGAATTAAAGAGTAAACATTACCATGGCCATACACGGAGAGAAATTTTCGATAAAAATTATCCTACCGTTCTAGAAAAGTGTATCATGAGTCATCGTTGCCTCATTTCTATCCCGAAATTTAGTAAAAATTAATATATGATGATCAAATTTTATTCTCCGTTAGAGATATTTTATCCTGACGCATAATAAATTTTACCCTTCCAGTCTAATAATTTTTATGTAGATAATACCGAAAATTCTAGAACGGTTGGTAAATTTCACCCTACCGGTACAGTAATTTTTATTTTCATCAGGATAAAATTCCTCTAACGTAGAATAAAATTTGATCATCATATATTAATTTTTACTGAATTTCGTCTTGTAGAATCTAAGACGTTTAAGGCTTAAACTCGTTAAAAAAATTGAAAAAATTAAACTCTCCATTTGAAATTTTCCTATTAAATTCTACAACTTTTTTGTTCGAAATTTATATATTGATTTAAATAATAAAGCTTCAATTATACGGAATAAATAGTGCATTAGAATTACATAATCAATTAGTAATAATTCCAAATGCTTCGTGAATCGATAAAATCATTTGTAATCGCCCAATCCTTGGTACTCCAGAGTATTCGTTCAAACAATGGTAATTAGTGTAATCACTTCTATAATTTTGTGTAATTGATTACATTTTGTAATTTTGGTGTCACCGAATTCGACTGTGAATAGCCCCCGGTCTCGCATCAGCTCGGTGCAGTAGTGCGTCATCCTTCTTCCAACAAATAACTGAACCAAAAATTTCCAGTCGACTGGCGACTTACCTGATGTGTACACGAGCGTATTCCCCAAATAAAAACACTCATGCCGACGAAAAAAAAAGTAGAATTAAATAATGTGCCTCTGTGTTGCCAACTAACCCCGCGTTGCTTTTTGCGGTGGGAATCAAGGGTCCACGAGAAACGCAAAAGTTCTCCTGGACAATGCTCACTGCGGTGGTATTATCCAAGGACCACGGTGTGGCCCACCGCCCAGTGTAAGCCAATTTGATGCCTCACCGCCCTGATCCATCCCCGATATACAAACCCCCTGAATGCATTCTCCGAGGTGCCCTCGAATAATGGAGACTCCAGAGGCCTCGATGATTATACTCAGGGCTAACCCTTGAGTCTCTCGACGACGGGGGGCTGCTTCGCACCACCTATTTCGCACTGAGGGGGGCTGAGAACTCACTTCTATTTTCAATTCCACTTGAAATTTTCCGCCAACTATTTATTTTTTAATCTTCGCAAAGGTTAAAGTGATAGATTCTTGATATCTAAGCTAGTAATTTCTTAAAGAGTGACATTGAATTCCATTTAACGGAATAATATCTGTGAAATTTCAAGCAGGGATGATCATCAATCTTCCGATTCTTCAATATTAAAAAAATGTCCGACTAACATCGATCAAGGTTTAAAAAATATGCTGATCAAAATTAAAAAATAGCAAAATTATTGATGATCTAAATTTCCAATTGATGGTGAATTAAATGGGTAATACTAAATTTAATTTAATAGTTAACTAGTTAATACTAAATTTCTCATAAGGGATTTTCGATTATCCAAATAATCGTCAATCTTCCTAGCTAAATTACTGATGAATAAATAATTCGGAATTTGAATATTTAAATTGATGATTACTTCAATAATTAAAATTTAAGGGTGATATTAACTAACTGACTACTTAATAATTTGACATGACTATACCTGATTTGAAATTTCAGGTAGAAGAACCAAAATCAAATATTTTAGTCATTTTCCGATCCTTCGAGCAGAACATTAATGGAATATTTGATTTTTCAATGACAAGATTTCCTGAAATTTCAGTGGGAATTTTCCTCATCCAAATGTTAGCCAATAGAATTACACTATTCGACTGTTATTTCATATAGCCAACACGGTTTTCAGCTGATAATTTTTGATAATTCAACTGGTAGTTTTTCACGTTGACTATATTTGTGGAAAACAAAAGATTCCGTGGTCGAGTGAACCGCTGGTTGGAACTGTCAGATGAATTTTGTCTCATAGTGCAATTCTTTTGGCCGACATTTGGATGGGAAAATTCCCTCCCGAATATTAGTCGAGCTTCAACATTAATCGAGTAATTCCCTCAAGGTTCCCTGCACACAAACGAAGTCGTCAATTTTTTCAGGAAAAATCACTCGTGCTTCGGACTCGTTATTTTTTAACCTGAAAAACTTGACTCCTTCGTTTGTTTGCAACGAACCTATCGGGAATTTCTCGATAATTTTGAAGCTCTCGTGGTATTACTTGTGGAAATTATAGTACATTAGAGTACAAGGGCACAAATTTCGTTTTCAACGAATGTGTGTACAGACCTCGCCTTCGGCTCGGCCTGTAAACTACACATTCGTTGAAAACGAAATTTATTACCGAGTTCTCTATAATATTTTATGTCAAGTCGTGCAAAAGTCGAGTTTTGAGCAAGCTGCGCGAAGCGACAGCGACATAAAACATGTTAAAAATTTCCAAGTTTGGACACAGAAAATTCAAATAAAAATTTCTAACAGTGTAGATAATAAACAAAAAGAAAGGATTCATTATTTAAATTTCAGTAAAAAAAAATTATTATTTAAATTGGAGATGTAGGTTTATATCTGGTGTGGTACTCATAAATCATGATCATTAAGTCATATCAGCGACATTCATCATGAATATTTGGGGTAAAAACCCGTGATGTAGTCAGAATTAACTCAACACCTTGCAAACAGTGACCCACAATCATTATTTGCCATCACAACCCAAAAAAAGTGCAATCCCATACTTGAGAACGAACGAAGGGCCCTTGACGGTTGACAATGGGCCTACACTCGAGCCCCCGGGTCTCACGGTTCTCACTGTAGATAGCGTCACGATAAAAAGCAATCGACATCATCGATTCATATGAAAACTGCGAACAAAAGCTCGACTCCAGAGCCTCAATCAAATTGTCACAATTAGATAATTAATTGAAAAACTGCCATTTCTGTTGCCAACACCTGTTATCACCTCATATTTAATTGAATTACCGTGTTGAACAAAGTAGCCCTATGTCCTGCGGTACCAGGGACACCTAAATAAAGCCACAATGCGGGCTTTTGTGTCCCAACACGCGTAATTAAGCGCGAAACTGATAGAATCGATCCCGCCTCTATCATGACGATCAGTCCCAGAGGGGCATACGGGGTGTGCCGTATCAACTCATCGACTGCCGGTTGGTTGCATTCAATAGTCCTTATTGGAGTTGCCTCTCCAAAGTCTCCAGTGAGAACCTCGCTCTTCTGATATCTGAAAATAAAGCGATAAAATTATTCAATTACGCATGAGAAACTGGAGAAAAAATAATATTCGCAAATCAGGAAGATTTTATTTATTTCAAAATAGTGTAACCAGACCAATAGGTAGACACCGACCAAAAGATAGACGATTTCAACTTTTTTAGTATTCTGTAAACAATATAATAGAAATTGTATTACCAATCTCCATTTTGGATGATAAAACTAACGTATAGGAATGCGATGATTTTCTTATTTTTTATTGATGAAAATTTTGAACGCAAAAAATACAAATTCTCGCGAGGTACAGTATTGGCCTTCAGTAGCGGTGTGAGTAGTTAGACAACAGTCACGCAGTGTTGACGGAACAATGTGCAAAAACAGTCATCAGCACAAATAAACTTATTCGATTATTATTATCGAAAAGGATCATTTTTTGAATCCTTTCTTGTAATTTTATGTCATTTTTTGTATTTTTCCAATCATTCCCTAGTTCTCTTTTCGTAATTTATTTATCCCCCTTTCAATGTTTTTTTATGCTTTTTTGAATCATTTTTAATAATTTCTATGTCCTTTTTTTAATTTTTTTTATCACTTCCCACAAATTTTTTCATCATTTATTTATCATTGTTTCCACCTCTTCGTATCCTTTAGTATCATTTCACCATGAAATTCAAAAGATTCGTCAGTTCATTTAGAAATCTAGAGAGAGAGAAAGAAGAAGAGGATAAAACAGGAGAGAAAAAAACGAAAACGAAAACGTTATTAAAGTCACGAGGAAATTAAAACAGAAGAAAAGTCAAGACTTCAAGACATTTTCCCTTTACGATAATTTCCTAGACTCTGAGATGGAAATTTCACAACTTGATTGAATTTTCGGTGGAACATAAATATTCAGAAACAAAATGACATGAATTTTCAATTTTTCCCTGAATTTTCTTGATTTTTATCAATTTTCATAGAATAATTGAACTGATAAATCAAGTATTTTATTGATTTCCTGATCGTTTGAACAGAAAATGAATGAAATATTTCATTTTTCAATAACAAGATTTCCTGAAATTTCAGTGGCACTTGAACACGACAAAAATTTCCAGGATTTGGCACGGAAAACTCAGACAAAAATTTTTAACAGGGTGTGAGATATTGTGCACTTGGTAATTTTCGAGCCATGAATTTCTTGATATAAGTAAAGACATACTGCTCAAAAACTCTTCTCTCCTCAGTGTAGAATACTGATCAAGGTAAAATCCCCGCTGAGACGTCTGCTATTCAGCCGTTGGTGGATAGCTGTGTCCAGACACCTCAAGACACGTCGAAACTTCAATTTTCCTAAAAAGAAAAACCCAAAGAAAATGGAAACTCACTAGTCCTCAGACACTTCACGATTCTCGCCTAGACAAAAAAACCTCTCTATACACGATATAAAAAAATACCGGTATTTTTCCCACAGTTAATAAAGCTATTAAGTTCGTTATCTCCTTTCGACCTGAAAACTCATCCGGCGAGGTTTAAACCCAACTAGTATAAATTCAAGTTGTCGCGGGGGTTATCTACTCTGACATCAGCTTGTAGTGCGAACAGTGGGTCCTGTGGCTTTTGGGTCGACAGGTCTTTGGCCCGGGGTTGTGAATGCCAGTTCTAGTTGTACCTCTGTCAGCTGGTCGCGTGGCATATTACCTATGGGTACTCAATTTCCTATCTCTTCGCGGTGGCTCAATTCCCATGGGGGTTGGAACCAACTTTAAATCTTATCTGATGGACCGAGAGCGGTCGGTAAAACCCCCAATACACCGCTGACCGATCGCTGAGTGATCAGGTACGTCATATTTATTCAATGATGATGACAATGGAGACCACTGAAGGTTCATTGAAACAGAAAGCTGTTTTCAGTTTTTTTTCGCTGGACGTATTAATTTAGCAAAACGTATAGATAATGTACAGAATAAAATGAGTCATCGGGAAATGGAATTTGTTCACCTTTCGAAATGTAACAAAATGTTAATAAAATCCAATGCTCAGGATTCTAAAACATCAGGATGAATATGAAATTAACGGGGGAGAGACAAAGTATTGAATGAAAAAAGAATAATCGAGTTAAAGGGCTGAAATTTTCAACAGACATATTATATAAAGTACACTGTTGGAAAAACATGAAATTTCAAGGACAGTTGACTAGTCATTTTCAGGACAGTGCCACTGAATGCATTTTAATAGAAAAAAAATAATGAAATTTCAGATTTTACTGAAAATTCAATAAAATTCCAAAATTTTAAGAAGCATAAAAACAAGAATTCTTCAAGTTATTTGAATTTTCAATTGAAACATCAATATTCAGCTTCAAATTACCCTAAATTTTCAAATAATCGAAAATTCAAGAATACGTTCATCGGAATTTTGAGGTTTTCCATTCATTTTCAGGGAATAAATGAACCAAAATTTACAGTTCTCATTGATTTTTCCCCGAAATTCAGAATTTTCAATGACGTAATTCTTCGTAATTTCAGTGAAACTTAAATATTGTAAAAATTTTCAAAAAGTGTACTAAAAATTTCGGATAAAATTTTTTAACTGTGTATAAAACATACTAAAAATTGAGAAAAATGGAAAACATGGTGCCAAATAACGGAACAATTTTCTGTGGAATTGTCCATGTTTGCAGAAAATAAAAGCCCTAAACATAATCAAAAGAATTGAAAGGAACAGGATAGCCGAAGAATCCATTTAGTAATAAATTAAATGGTTGAATGGAAATTTGAGGAAAAAAAAATTTCAGTTTGTTTTCCATTGAAAGGTCATCAAAATTCAAGTCGTTTTAGAAATGTCCAAGTTTTTACTGAAAATTAACAACGAATGAAGTGAAATTTCGTTGACTATATTCTTGATTTTTCAATTAATTGAAAATTTTGCATAATTTTGTACTAAATCATCCTGTTGGTCTTCTTCATCTTTTGATTATTGAAATTTTTGCCCCTCAACTGCAAATGAAATTGAATTTTTTTCCAACAGGCCAGCTTCAATTGATGATAAAACCCAGAAAATTCATGCAAATATTAATTGAAAATTTGTACAGATGATCGTCAGATACCAGGAGCATAAAAAAATATAGAAGTACCCGTATCACGGAACACGTCTCATTATTTCCCTACATTTCTTTCTATTCAATTATCCGTTTTGCGGATGATATCCCCTATCCATCGCCTCCAGTAGGCGATTTTCGCCTGAATTTTCCGTAAAAATTCTCCTCTGTGCCCTGTCCCACTTGGACATCCTCAGTTTAAAAAAAAACCACGGGAGATCACCGAGACAACTTAGTGGACTAATTGGAGTCTCGTTTCTAGTACACAAAGTGCGCGGCCAGTTAAACTGAGCCGTTTGCTTGGAGTGAAAACGGGTGGCCTTAAAAATCATAGCATAATCGTTTACTGTAGTGCGCGGCGATGGCGGAGAGGGCAGAGGGGGGGGGGGCTTTAAAAATATATGAGTTAAATAGTAAGAGCGGAGAAAAACGTAAAAATGAGAAAAGGAAATAAATAAAAAAGGAGTACGACAGGGAGAGTATAAAGAGCCACTCGTCGGATCCTGTAATCCGGCCATTTGTAAGCCGAGCCGTGAAATGTGTCCCTCTTAAATATCATTAACCAGTGTTGGCACCGGCGTACGGTTTATACAAACGAGGAGAGGGCCCTCATATTGGCAAAGAGAGGCGACGACAACGCTGGAGAGGAGACCCATTGCTTTTGTCATGGGAAAATACGACTGTGAAGAGAGGGGAGAGCGGGCGCGAACAAGCGGATAATCGTTTTCAGGACAAAATAGGAAACACGCGCTGGCTATTTGGGGATCTTTGAATCCACCCCAGGGGGGGGAGGGGGTAAATACAACCAACACTTTTACCGGAAAATAGAGGAAAAGCGATTAGGAGCAACGACGATTGCGACGCCAGGTGCGACATTTATACAAAACTGCGCTCTTTTGGGTCTTGTTGTTGGGGGAAAATTGAAAGAGATCTTTTACTCTTTTGCGGAAGAGGTTTTTTCAGAGGTTTTCGGGGGAGGATTGCATTCTGGAGGGAGGGTATCACGGGGCTTTGAGATATAGAGTGAGAGGCAATGTGAAAAAAGTTAATGCTCCAATTAAATATTGTTTTTAATTTAGAAGTAATTTTCCTGTTAGAAGAATTGAATCTAATTTTGAAGTTGGACGAGTATGACTTGGAAGTTTCTGAGGTACAGATGAGAAAATCTGTATTTGTTGAAACAAACTTTTCTTGGGCAGCCAGAAAAATGGTGCATGTGAAGAGCGAATGAGTATTCTTGTCCCATCAATCCCGTAAGTAGAAATTTTCACATAAATGCCACTGATTCCCAGAGAAATGTCGTTGATTTTTGGGTATCTGTCACTAATTACTGGTGACAAACAGAGGGAAAAAATGATCAAAATTATGCTGAAATCCGGGGACAAATTATCAATCATCCGGGTAAAAATTATCACCTTATTTGCATAAACATTATCGTATAGAAGGGTAAAATCTATCTTACATATAAATTTTATCGATCGTCAAACCTTTTTTGTCCACCCTGTATAAAAATTACCCCTCCAGGAGGATAGAATTTATTCCGCGCAGAATAATTTTTATCATTCAATATCAATATTCGTCACTAGGCCCGATAGACCGCGATTTCAACCTCGCTTCGCTCGATTAAATCAAATTAAATTGAATTTTTTAGCCGGGTGAACGTTGATTCCAACTATTGAAGCGACGGGCTATTCAGAACTCTCAAAAGTATGCGGAAAAAATGAAAACTGAAAAAATTTTTTTTTCACCGAGGGCCAAAGTGTCAGATCTTGGATTTTTTCAGAGGGAAAGTCGGTCAAAGGATCACAAGGGTCACGAGGGCCAAAGCGTCAGATCTTGGATTTTTCCGCGGGGAAAGTTGACTTTCGCCAAAATCGTATTTTTTAGCCGGGTGAACGTTGATTCCAACTATTTAAGCGACGGGCTATTCAGAACTATCAAAAGTATGTGGAAAAAGTGAAAAATGAAAAAAAAAATTTTTCACCGGAGGCCAAAGTGTCGGATCTTGGATTTTTCCGGGGGGAAAGTCGGTCCAAGGGTCACAAGGGTCAAAGTGTCAGATCTTGGATTTTTCGCCAAAATCGAATTTTTTAGCCGGGTGAACGTTGATTCCAACTATTTAAGCGACGGGCTATTCAGAATTATCAAAAGTATGTAAAAAAAGTAAAAACTGAGAAAGTTTTTTTTTCACCCCGAGCCAAAGGGTCAGATTTTTGGTTTTTCCACGGGCAAGTCGACTTCCACCAAAATCGAATTTTGTAGCCGGGTGAACGTTGATTCCAACTATTTAAGCGACGGGCTATTCAGAACTCTCAAAAGTATGTGGAAGAAGTGAGAACTGCAAAAAAAAAATTTTCACCGGGGGCCAAAGTGTCAGATCTTGGATTTTGTCAGAGGGAAAGTCGGTCAAAGGGTCACAAGGGTCACGAGGGCCAAAGTGTCAGATCTTGGATTTTTCCAGGGGGAAAGTCGACTTTCACCAAAATCGAATTTTGTAGCCGGGTGAACGTTGATTCCAACTATTTAAGCGACGGGCTATTCAGAACTCTCAAAAGTATGTGGAAGAAGTGAGAACTGCAAAAAAAAAATTTTCACCGGGGGCCAAAGTGTCAGATCTTGGATTTTGTCAGAGGGAAAGTCGGTCAAAGGGTCACAAGGGTCACGAGGGCCAAAGTGTCAGATCTTGGATTTCTCCAGGGGGTAAGTCGACTATCGCCAAAATCGAATTTATTAGCCGGGTGAACGTTGACTCCAACTATTCAAGCGACGAGCTATTCAGAACTCTCAAAAGTATGTGAAAAAAGTGAAAACTGAAAAAGTTTTTTTTCTACCCTGAGCCAAAGGGTCAGATTTTTGGTTTTTCCAGGGGGAAAGTCGACTTTCGCCAAAATCGAATTTTTTAGCCGGGTGAATGGTGATTCCGTATTTATTGACTCCTCTAATGCCAATGACACCCTTGGAGTCGCCAGAAATGTCGAAATAAAAAATTTTCCGTTTCACTTAGAAGAAGGGTCAGATTTGTTGACAATTTCATTTTTCATTCAGACAACGCATGCAAGCGCAGGGATAAGGGTGGCTAGAATAGATTCTGCAACCTTCTCCCCGTGTCGAATAAAAATTTCAAACCTCCGCATACGTGTGTGTCCCCTCCACCCTCTTGTGTAATGTCGATTTTCCAGATTAAAAAAAAATTAATAATTGGATTTTCTATTTTAATAAACCCGCATATGAACCCGCATTTAATATAGGCCCATAGAATTACGGGGACCGGCAAGGATTTGGAAAGTCTGAATACAAGTCCTACTTACACCTAACGAGTGCTGAAATGGGACACAACCAGTGGTAAAAATGTCTCGGAAGCACTTGGCAAGAGGCTTCCCAAGACCTATCCAGTTCTGAACGGAAAGACCTAAGTAGAACTTGTCAGGTTCAATTATTCGACTCGGGATCCAGCTTTGTCTTTCCGTGTGTAATTACCCTGATCATCCCTAAAAATGGCTCCCTGAATGTCAGTGACATTTTTCGGAAAATCAGTGATAATGTCGCTGTAAATTAGTCACAATGTCACTAAAAAGTGGTGACGAAATCACTGAATTCCAGAATTTTTCAATTGTTGATTTAAAAAATTGTCAATTTCCAATAATTGGGAATAGATTCCCAAGAATTAGGGATGGATCCCTGAAAAACAACCTCATTTTTCATTGCGTTCTAACCACTCCGAGTTGTTCTTAAATCAACGACAATATTCTTCATTTAAAAGCAATATTTTTCGTTTAAGACGATTTGTTTCTCGGTGAGGCGAATTTGAAAGAGTTAGTGAGACGTGCTAAGATTGCGTGCCTCGTGAACATTCAGCATTAATTGCATATCGGTTTTTGGCAGGTGGCTGGACTACCGTATCTGATGAATATTTCCACTGGGTTTGCCTGCACGGGACCTGTATAGCATCGGCCCATGGATGAATAATTACGAACTTATAGTCTGGCTTACTGGCCAAATCTTCTTCATCGTCGAAGAGCTTAACAGCAATAGTCGGTCTGTAATATCAATGTAAAATCGTAATTTGTCATTTAGCGTCCAGGTTTTATTAACTTCCCGTAAAAACGCGTTAGGCCAAAAACCGACCAAATTTTTCGACTAGGAGAGGGTGTGCCTGTACCGCTCAGCGGGTAATACTGCTCACCCGATTTTCTCCACAACCATCAACTTGAAAATTTCTTTCTGTTCCTGATCATGAAGAATTTGATAATAGGATGTGATTGTCGGAAAAATTTCACTGTATTTACCACTTTAAATATGAAAAAACACGTAACGAAGTTTTGAGGTCTTTACACTGCAAAATTTGTGGACTTGTAATCAAGGTTTTTGATAGTTTCAAACGCTGAATTCTCATATTAAAGTGTGGTTATTCGATTCGTGGTACTTTCACGCGTAATTTAGAGCAATTCGAACTGAAAACTCCACTCATGTCAATAATTATCAACGATTTTGTTGACGCCGAGCGGAGCCGGTAATACCGCTCATAGGATCGGCCACGTAGTTGCTCGACAGTACTCGAGTACAGGTTAGGTTGCGGCGCGAGTGATACACGCAAAACCCTATGAGCGGCATTGGAATCGTGCCGAGCGGTATTACCCGACGGCGGGTAGTACCGCTCAATAGGCTCTCTTTTATTTTCAATCAATTTTGTGGATTCTAAGGAGAACTAGGCGTCTACACTTCGAGAATAACGAGTTCAATAGGTAAAGAAGTCTCACAAATACGTTTTTTATACTCAAGTTGAAATATAAAATATAAAACTGGCATTTCCCCTTAGGTGGGCGGTAAAGGCACACCCCCTCCCCCCAGGGCTGCGCACGAGACCCAGACGAGACTTCACCTTGAAGAGACCGGCTCGCTCTAAAAAAAAAAAATGGAAATTTTTGGGATTGTCTCAGTCTCAAAACGCATAGTATCATCCCCCCTGGTCATCACTATGAGATAATTTGTGTTGTCACAGTCTCCCCTTTTTCCCGTTTTGTATGTTTGTTCTCGGTTTTAGTCTCGGTCTCGTATACGTAAAAAATGCACGGAGAGTAATATTCAGTAAAAATTGCGGAACTCAAGATTCTCTCACCAATTACGGAATTGACTCAGACAATTTAAATGACGATATCGTAATTTTTCACAGGAGATTCAGATAAAAATTACGGAACTCGCGGGAAAATTTCAGTGACAGTTCGGTAACATTTCGTACACTGATAGAACGGACTAGTTATTGTTAACGAATGGATTTTGGTTGGAGGTTAGGGTCTATTCGGTCTCACTAAATGTTCATTCGTTAATAGTTAACGAATGTATATTTGAGGAGCCTTGTTTGATTTCCGCCATTCAAGTGAACCATTCGGTAATTATTAACGAATATTCATTTGGTCATATTCAACTCTACCATTCGTCAATAGTTAACGAATCTCGTTTGGAATAAATTAATCATTCTATCAGTGTACAACCACATTTCCCTCCGCAATTACGGAAAAGACGTAATTTTTATTGAATACGTATTTTTATTTCTCTCCGCGTAGGGAAACAGAACGAGACAAGATAAATTCTCTTGGAGTCGTGTAAAGGGGATGCGAGACTGAGACAGTCCCGAAAATTTCCATGTTGTTTTAGAGTGAAACGATCCCTCCAAAGAAAAGTCTCGTTTGAGTCTCGTGCGCACCCCTATTTTCAACTCGGGATTGGTCACGTCTGATTGAATTTCAATCAAAATCCCAGCCGTTTCGCAGTTCCTTAGATAAAGCTTTAGAATGCGCAATTATTTTTCCAATAAACCTGAAGAAAAAAATTGGTCGAAAAGTTATTGGTTCGATCCATAATGGGCCACACCCACTTCTATCGCCTCCTACCAGTCGCATTCTATTCTTTTTTGTCATTACTTCATTCTCCAAGTCAGAATGAGGCACTTATTCTGTGAAAAAAGGTGCAAGCATCTTCATATAAAATACCACTTCCATAAAATCCGAGAACTTTTATTTATCTAACTCGAAGTGACTCGATGCCCTCCTTTTTGATTTTTGAAAAATTTACAAGCCTTCGAAACCCAATAAAATATGCTGACGAGGGGCAGGTAAAAGGGCAGGTGTGTGTACACGGTTGCGCGATATATCCCAGTGAGCCTTCAACACACGGTTGCAGACCCCACCACCTCTTAATAGGACCGTACCCTTTATGGGCCACTTTGTACGGGCAATTTGTTCTTAACGAGCGTGCTTCATTCGCGCTGAAGGACGTTACGACGATCCGATATGCAAAACGCGCTCGTCTTTCCATTGAATCTTCAGAAGTTAGTCCCATTTATATTCAATAATACTGATAAGTGGTAAATCACCACAGTAACAAAAATTTCTACTAACAGTAGAGAGCATTTAATAGAAAATATTACCATGGTCATAGGAGAGATTACTATATGGTAGCATAGTAAAAGGGTTTTCAACTGTCCCTACATAGTAATCCCTATTATATCCCACGGTAATACTAACTAGGTTCAATAGTAATGCTTACTATGTTCCACAGTAATGTTTACTATGCTACATAGGAATAGTTACCATGTGAATGGAAAATGGCCCTATGAACATAGGAAGTATCTCTAAAATAACCGGTTGAAATTCGCGATTGCAAACTCAAGACGCTTAAGGCTTAAACTCTTTAAAAAAATTAAACGAATTAAACTTTTTATTTGAACTTTTCCTATTAAATTGTACAATATTTTTTTTCGAAATTGATATATTTATTCAAATAATAATGCTTCAATTATATGGAATAAATAGTGCATTCATTAGAAGTAGGAAATCAATTAGAAATAATTAAACAATTTATTTAATTCAGACAGGGAATTATTACACATCAATAAATTCTTTTCCTTTGGCATCTAAACAATTATTCCATTTCTAACTAATAAAGGCTTTACTTGAATGAAGAGAGCATTTGTTTATGTTGATGAAAGTATTCATTTGATATGAATAAAAATGCAACTGCAAATTAAATTTAGGTTTCAATGGGCTTCATTAGGACCTGTCTGAATAAATCTATTATTTCATTCAAAAGTATAATTTCTCTTTTTGATGATTCTCACGTTGTTGAAATGATTCTCTAGTTTTTTTAAAATTCACTAACTAGTTAGTAATTCATTTTTTCCAACAACTAGTTGGTGAATTTTCGCCGTGTTGGCTTATTCGCTTATTCTCACGGAATAGATCAAGTGGTCTTAAAAACGTGTCAACGTCGATTGCAATTTTCAGATCATCCTGGCCAAATAAGCCCGAAAACCGATCAAATTCTTCGACTCAGTATCAGCCAAGCACTCAATTTTTTCTTTATTTCTCATTCTTTATTTCTCTTTAGTTCTCGCGTTTGTACAATTTTGTAAATTATTTATCAAATAATACAATTCAAATGAATTCAACCGTTTGCAATTCATGTTTCTATGATTGAAAACTTCCGGCGAGAGGAAATGCAGCCGCAAAAAGCCATAAATAAAAACTAAGGAATGAAAAATTCAAGTGCAAATATACTTTTCGCTGAAGAAAAATGTGAAAAACTCGTGCACCACGTATATTTCCATTTCCGTGTGTTACTTTCATGGGTGGCTTTGTACAATATCCACGGCATATCAACAATGAATCTTGCATAGATCTCACGCCCGTGACCTCTGTAAACGTCGTGAATGCGCGAGTGTATACAAAACCTAACGTTTCACCGGCACGGGGAAAGTATTAAACCGACGAGAGCATTGGGCACTTGTACACAAACGCGAATGTGTTAACTCACATGGTGACTATATATAATATTGCTATCAGATTACTATTTATTGTGGTTACCGACGCGAAAAATCAGTGAGTATTCGAATGAATTAATTGGCCAACTAATTGAGAGATTATATGTGGGCTTCTGACAGGTCGAAAAATTGTGGTTCAGGGAACCGGAAGTTTAGGGAACCAAGTCGCAAGAATAACTGAATATCACAGAGAAAAAAATTGCCAGATTTTTCCAAATAAAACACAAGTTCAAATAAATAAAAACACGATCGTCTGGTTACCCAGTGGAAAATGAGCTTGAATAAACCCTCCGGCCAGAGCTGGGCAAAATGCTATTTGAAATACTATTTCAAATATTTATGATTAATTACTATTATGGAGGTACTGAATATCGCAAATAAAACAGTATTTAAATAGGTGGACTCAAATAAATACTATTTGAAAATAATTTCTATTTTCAAGTCATCAAATATGGCAAATTTAAAATGGTATTTAAATAATTCGATTAAGGAACGTACTATTTGAAATAATTCATGGAATTCGCTTGATTTTTTTGTTTATTACTTGAAATTTTTTCTTTCCTAGAGAAGAAATCGGAACAGAAACAACAATAAGAACTAATAAATAATAATTAGAAACAATATTTTTTTAAGATATCAAATACGTAACGAACAAAATCATTATCATATGATAAGTAGGAATTTTTCATGTAATGTCCTCTGACCTACTCCAAAATTCTATCCAACAATATCCTGTGATGTCACAATATGTGAAACGCTATATAAAATTCCGTCTTTACTGATGATCACGGTAAATAACGCATGAACGGACGGCGATAATTCGTCCATTCAATTCTTGGTAATTCATTGCGATTACGTCACCGCGAGAGATCAATGAAGGCGATAAGGGATAGGAAAGGGAAATATTCGTAGGAAAAACAACAATTTCATGTAAAACCAAATAGTGAAATAGTGAAATAAAATAGTCAATGAAGTATCAAATAACTACTTTATTTCAATTTCAAAAAGACATACAAATAAATACTATTTGATCGACCGAAATACTCAACTTGAAATATATATTTCAAATAGTATTTCAGCGTATACTGACCCATTTGGAATAGTATTTATATTTGATTTTCAGAAAATAGTGCCCAGTTTGCTTCTGGCATACCACTCCAGTTCTTGACAAGGATGTTAAGGAAAGAAAAAATTGTAAAAGTCCTTGGATACCCCCTCAACAATATTTTTTTCTCTATCATGCCTGAGGTGGTGACGAAGAATAATTAAACCGCCAATAATAACGTATCAAGGTAACGAGGGGCATACATTCAGGTCTCGTTAACCGAGCGTCAAATCTCACGCACATATCACAAAGAAAATATATTCCCTGTATGCGATGCCCTCGAAACGTTATGAACCCCGCGAAATCGATGGTTAAAAATTCTCCAACAATCACTAGAGAAACTGGTGTCCTCAAGATATCTTAATTTCTGACATTAGACGGAAAAGGGTGTCTTACCGCACTGATAAGCTGATTCATTCATTTCAAAACGGGATTCGTTAACTATTAACGAATCGTAGACCCGAGTGGAAACTGAAATCAGGCTGGGATAACTAGCAAATGTTTTTTATTAACTCGCAATTTTCTTCAAAACTACTTCAATGAGGAAAAAAATAAAAATTTGGAATATCTATACATGAGGGGCTAATTGATCGGATCTAGATGATTTATTCCGTCGCCTCCTCTAGCCTCCTCTCTCACATATCTCCTTACTGAAACCCCAGGTTAATGTTTTTCATAATATCAATTCAGTGAAACATTAATTAGTGTTGTGATACAACGGTTAAGAAATAAAATAAGTGCCCTTTATTTTCTCTTCATGAGGTGTATAACGCTGTAGAGATACATTGGCCTGTCAAACGTTCCACATACGTTTGTCGCGCATTCCGCTTTTAATATGAGAGAGAGGATATGGAGGAGAGGTTAAAATAAAATTAATAGGATGATATGCTGAATGACAATGTTTACTCATTTTTAGCTATTGAATGTAATTTATCATGTAATGATAATAAACAGTCAGGGATCAAGCTTTCATTGTGCGGTACCAGAATTTTTACTATGCAGCACCGGAGTTTCTCTAGTGCTAGAATTGAAGCCACTTTACCAGACGGCACGGTAATTTTTGCCTGAATTTCTCCTGAAAAATTCTGGAATTTTTTTCTCCGTGTGGTTTCTCTAATGAGTTCGTTAATAAAATTCACTTAAAAAAAAAAATCGTCATCTTCATAGGTTCATAACTCCTCTCGAATATACCCCTCCATCCCCCTCAGCCACTCCTCACTAGCGCATGACCACGCAGAGACAGTGAAATAACACTGGGAATAGTGGCGCTATTCACCTGGGACTCGTTGCGGGTCGCGAGCTCGTAAGCTCTCATATTTATACCTCACTGATGCTTATAAAACTCTTACCTTATGTTTCTGAATATATTCCATGCCTGGAAACAAGTCAAAAGGGGCTTCACGGTGGAAAAATAAAATAACGAAAGTACGAAAACAAAAAAAAGAAAAGAATGAGGAGAGGAAAAATTATCCGTTTTATTTTTCAACGAAATTGCCAACACTCAGTGCTTGTGTAATACACTCGATGGTGTATGTCGACGTATAATGCATGGTGTAACATAATTTTCGGTGTCTCATCCCGCAGTGGCGGTAGTAACACGTGTTTGTGCCCACGAAAGCAGTCAATGTGTGCAGAGCGTAAGCGTTGAAGGAGAAGCGCACATGAGAGACTCGAAAACTCAAAGACCCCGGAGCCTCCGTTCGTCCGAGTAACGGTAAGGAGACCGGGCCTAGTGATTTAATTACACGCTTTACCTCAGAAATTCACTGACTCCTTAATGTCGGTTTGAAAAGTCCCTGCGCCCTGAGAAATGACGCACTTGAATCGAATGAATCTCTTTATTTGATAATTCTCTATTCATTTCCGCCATATTTTTATTAGAATGAAAATATTTTTAAATTGAATGAATAATTCATTCATTCCTCATAAATCTTTTATTAGTATTATACGACTTAGTTGATCAAAATAATGGACGATTACATTGACATTTCCGGTAGATTCTGTTGGAAATTTTCATCACAGCGATGGGATTATTCTCACCCTTCAAATCTCGATCAACAGGAGCTGGGATTTAACACTGTTTTCTCACTCATTTTCACAAATGTCACTGCTTTTTGATGCTCCTTGAATTGTTTGAGCTTAAAGGAGAAAATTATTTGGTGAATTTCAACAAGTAGTTGGTGAAATTTAATAACTAACTAATTAAAATTCAGAACAGATTTTTCAATTTCATTCAATCAATTTTAACTACCAAACTAGATGGTGAGGGCATATATGCATGTGGAAAAAATCCCACGATCAATTATATTTTGACAGTCGATCAATATCTCACATAGAACATAGTTTCCGTCACGGCGGGCGCAAAGTGCGGAATATACTCTTCGCAATAATCTACAATTCCTTGTTAAATTTACTCCATCAAATATTACGTCAAATGTTTATTGAACATTTAAAAAATGTTTTTCGAATGAAATTGAAAAATCTTTTTCTACATTTTAATTAAATAGTTGTTAAATATCACCAACTAGTTGGTGAATTTCAACAAGTATTTGGTGAAATTCACCAACTAATTTTCTCCGCGTAAAATCCAGTGATGCCGCGAGGCACTTTACGAGACAAAACTTTAGAGAGATGATCTCGGTCTCAATGAACATGGAAATCATTGCTCTCGTCTTAGTCTCGAAATATGCAGTATCGACTCCGCTTTTGATGACTTCGAGTCAATTTATCTCATCGCGGTCTCACGTTTTTCGTGTTTTTTAATGTAAAATCTCAGTTTTTGTCGCGGTTTGTCTCGTCTCGGTTTTCTACATATAAAAAACGCGAAAAACTGGAAGTGGAAACTCGTAGTCATTATGGAAGAAGTCGAAATTGCGTATTTCGAGACTGAGACGAGAGCAAAGATTTCCATGTTCATTCAGACTGAGATCATCTCTCCAAAGTTTAGTCTCGTGATGTCTCGTGAAATGTCTCGCGGCATCACTAGTAAAATACGATAGAAAACTTCTACTTATCACTCATTGTTTATTGCATTCGATTCTTTTAACAGTGTAGCCCTAGTGGCACCGATTTACTATTTCACTAATTCGTATAAGGAGCAGAGAAATGGAACAAAATGGAAAATCCAAAAATGGGTTTTATGATTTATTTGATGTGAATGAAAAAACAAAAATAAAAATGAAGAGTGAATTTGAATGAAACCTTCATCACGAGCTATTCGAATAGACCAATTTATTCAATTCACATAAATAACGCATTATCTCAACAGTCACCCCGGACATATCTTTTAATTGTCCATGGTACACATTCCCATGAAGCTCATAATCCCGAACACAGCGGATTAAAAAAAATGGACAGTGTTATGACGAGAATGAGTGCAGATAATAACGAAGGAAGAGGCATTATCCCCTGCGCGGGGGTCTCCTTCGTGAACCTCCGAGACGCCGTTGCGGAAGGATGTCGACGGCGTCGGTTGAGCGACGCTGCGGTGCAAGTGCAGCCACGTTAATGCCGCGTGCGTGCCCTGCGGCAATTTCACCGCGCGACGCTGACTACCCTGAGATTCATGATTCGGCTGAGATTTAATGCGCAGAGGAAACGGGCATAGTTGTTAAACTCCGTGTGGAACAAAACACACGATACGAGCGACAACAGTCCCAAACCGATAAAAACCCGGTGTTAAAAAGGGCGTTGGAGTTTTTTTAAATCCTTGGTGGCCACTTTTAGTTTCTAATTTGACCTTATGAATATTATGGCGGGACGCGAACATGCGGAGAATTGAATAAAAAAATTTCAACATATTAAATCCTGGGTTCGAATCCCGGCTGAGCGCTGCGGAGTTTTTTCTCTGTCAATTCTAATTCTTTTAAAATTCGTTTTTCTACTTAGACCTTAACGTATTTCTAGTGGGGCGGCCATTTAGGAGGTGAGACGGAGGGGAATCTATTGTTCTTTCGCAGGAAACCCATCGCTGACCAAAAAAAAACGATATTTCAATTACAAATTTTCAATCTGTTAAATATTTTTTTAATAACTTTTCTATTTTTTCCCACATATTTCAAGCCTTCTTTTATTTTTCTAGCTTGTCTTTTGGACAATTGGAAAGTAATTAATATGGATAGAAAAGCGACAACGTCGTGCCGTTCGAGGCACAAGTTGGCAGGACTGATTCACTCAGCTGTTATGTTCCTTCCCATAGCGAAATGTATCATCACAACTCCATTCGTATTTGCCGCGCTTACCCCTCCACGATTTCGAACCTCGGCGTTGTTGCTATTCCAAGTTGCACACGCAGAATTCCTATTTCTCATTAGTTTTTAAATTATTTCTTCTAAACAACTCTCCTAGGCCAATTGGATTATTTTTTTTATATTCCTTCATGAAAACTTTTTTTTCCGAATTCCCATAAGAGCCCGTGTTAAAATGCATTTTTTAGAGAAATTCCTGTGTTCTAACCATTCTCTCAGGCTATCTGGGATTTTGCATAGGGGTTTTGAAAGAATCAAAGAATGTCTAAAAAAAAATCGATTTCTTGACTTTTTTTCGACTCCCCTTGACTACGCCATAATACCTTAAGTGGCAACACTGCCCCTTACATGTGCTGAATTTTAGAATCGTCCTCGCGTCCATAGTTATTAATTTTTGGAAATCATGTCGACTAAGGTGCTTCTTGCCATAGAAGTAACCTCAGCCGTATACCCCCACTCTCCCCAAATCCCCACTTATGCTGGTGCTCCCCACCACTGAAATCGGGGTTACTTCTTCGTCAACACTGCGTGACTGTTGTCTATATCTACTCGCCCCGCCACTGAGGGCCAACACTACCTCGCGAGAATTTTTTTTCAAGTTCAAAATATTCATCAGTAAAAAATAAGAAAGTCATCGTATTATTATACATTAGTTTTATTATCAAAGATATAAATTTGTAATACAGTAGAGGCTTCGTATAAGATACCTTAGGGACAGTATGAGAGTGGGATTCCGGGAATCCCAATGTCCCCACTACATGCGCCCACAGAGAGGGAAAAATAGGGATCAGCGGGTTTCAAATAAGATACCTCGCTCGTTGCCCCCGAATTCAATGAAATTTTCATTTTTACTGAATGAATATCGACAACTAATCAATTTATATGTGTTTAATGTTGTGCAGCTGATGTTGGGAGATTATTGGTGGACTCAAGAAGAATCACAGATGAAAAATTACGATTTTTCGATGGGAAAAGTGAGAAAAAAATCTATCTATATTTACATTACTTGAAAAAAGTGGTGTGACCCCCCTTAAGGTCATTAGACCCTTGTAATCACTTCGTTCGTGCCTCCCGTTTGACCCTTAACATCGTTTGATCCTTGTAACTACTCTCTTCCCGTTGAAAAATGACCGGGGCCATAGGTATCTTATAAGAAGCTCACGACACATAAACATTCGGGAGGCGATAAAAGTACCGAGAGGGGGGGTAGGCCTCGAGCGCTCGGAGCGCGAGGTATCTTATAGAGAGGTATTTTACACGAAGCCTCTACTCACTGAGAGAAAAATCTGAAGTTCGATTTATAATAAGAAAATAGTTGAGGCTGTTTTGGTGAATGATACGATTTTTTTTTGTATGCGGCACATAACATTATAATAACTTCACAAGCGTAATTTTTGGAAATCAAAATGCAGTTAAACTAACCAAAGTTCAAAAGTAACCACGACAAATCTATAGTGAGTAGAACTATAAAATAGTTCCAATGACTACATTCCATTGTAATAATCACTTCTCCGACCACAGTTATCGTAACCCATGCAAAATTGTTGAGGACTTTTTGACTATAGTTCGATGGTGATGGAATATAGTCAGAACAGTCATATTTTTCTCTCAGTGCTGCACCAAAAAAAAGTTATCTTTTGGTCGGTGTCTACCTATTGGTCTGGTTACCCTACGTTTCTTCAGAAATTTCCTTTACAATAACTTTTTCTCATGAAAATTTTTCCGGGGATATCCTAAACGTAAAAGTTGATTTCGAATTGGAACCAATGATTTCCACTTTCCACATAACATCTACTCGAATTCTTCGTGTTGATTCATGATTTTTTCTCAATGGATGCATGCCATTGCTGCAGTTGTCCCACTCAAACCGCCTGAAACTCCCCGAAACCATAAAAAACCCAACGACCTCCCTTTGTTTACTACGAAAATAATCATTAATCGTAAATCTCGTGCGAATGGGTCGGTGGTAGTGAGATGAGGCCCACACTGCGGCCGTTAAAAGGGCGAGTTGGCTGTCATGCGTTTAATTACCAATCAGAAGCGCTAGCGCTCGATGCACTCCCCCCTCTACCCTCACCTAGACCCCCTCATTTTCCAGTATACACTGGTACGGGGGACCGGAAATTTCCTATAGCCTGAGCCGTGTCTTGAAGGGTACACTCGCATGCTCTAGCATACTTACGGATTATGCATAACAGCTGCGCACGCGAAACGACGCGCATAATCATCCAGTTGTGCCGATAGTGGATCTCTCGGATTTTATTCGATGACAGGAAGTTCTGCACGCTTTTCCGGCTACTTCCTCTTGCCTCCCTCTTCTCCCCCCGCCCCCTCGGATTCACTCGCCAGCTCCTGGATTTAATTCCACTGTTGAGTATGTGGTATTTCCATTTTTATTGCAAGCTTCCGTCAATCGAAGGGGTACAATGTACCTATTGCGGCAACAATTTCTTGAAATTGAAATATATACTCTGCAATTATATGATAATTCACGCAGTCGGCCTCTTACATTTAAATGGAATGTTAGGATGTGAAATTATTGAGCGTAAAATTCGTTCATAGAAAAATAATAAATGTATATTTCCGCCATATATTTTTTCCTCACTTCCATTCAACTTTGTGCTCTCGTGCCTAGCCGAGTTGCATTGTGAAAAAAATACGTGATACGAATTATTTAATCAAATAATAATTATAAACTATTAGGAAGGCTGTAATTACCTAGTTCAGTATTTGAATTTTTTTCACATTTATATTTAAAGGGAACTGATAATTGGAACCGGAGGTTATTGGATGGTGTGGGGAATATGTGGTAGTGTTTATTTATTAGTAAAAAAAAAGGGGAATGGTGAGTCTGGTGTAGGCGCATCGCGCTTGAACGCTGGACAACGGAATAAAGGCCGTTGCAAACTAGCGGTTCCTCGGCGGAAATCTAGATCGTAGATCCCGAGTGGGAATTAATTGCAGTCTCTCTCTATGTATACTTTGTGGATGTTGTTGGTATACGCCCGCGCATTCAACCCTGTGACTTCATGAGGGCATTGGGTAGATGACTGCTCGCGGGGCTCTGGGGTGGATTGTGTAATGTTTGTTGGTATTTTCAATTGAGAATGCTGGAAATTCTGACTGATAGTTGAGATTGTAGAGTAGAGGACTTTGACTAAATTTATTTCTTATCGGAATTTGAGAACTACTTTTTCGGTTTTGAAACTTCAAATCAAACTTCTGTTAAAAATTTAAGGGGGAAATTGCCGGTACAGTTTTTGGAAATTTTTATCACATTTTAGTTCCAATGAAATTTCAACGAATTTCGCCTCTGAAAATTGCAAATTTCATGGAATAATCATTGAGAACCACGAAATTCAGTGTAATTATTCTCCGAAAATTAGTAGAAATCAGGACAATTGCAGCAAATATATTCTTCAATTTTTAATTAATTGAATAATTCAGTGTAATTTAGCACTGAATATGCATATTTTCATTGAAAATTCAAATAAGTTGGAGGATTTTCGTCTTCCCGCTAGTCAAAAATTTGGAATCCCATTGAATGTTCATCGAAGTTTGAAATTCTACCATTTTTCCCCACCTAATAATTCGAATTAAATGTCGCTCTCCTGAAAATGACTGCCTGTTACTGCAACAGGCCCTGAATCATTTCATTTCTTGATTCGTTCATTTTATTGTTGACATTAAATTAATTATTTCCACAACGCAAATGAACAATCAATAAATATTATTTTTTTAGTATAGTGACTTAGCTTATTCTGCGGAACAGGCATTTTATGCACTTTTTATTTCGACTCCCCGAAAATTAGTGATAATTTTAGCAGACAATATCACTAAAATACTGTAAAAAATTTTCGTTTGAATTTTCCCTGTCAAATTCCGGAAATTTTTATCGTGTTCAAGTTCCACTGAAATTTTAGGAAATCTTGTCATTGAAAAATAAAATATTCCATTGATTTTCCATTTAAATGATCTGGAGATCAATAAAATTGTTGATTGTAGTTGATTTTTCAGTTCAATTATTCTGTGAAAATTCCGAAAAATCAGGAAAATTCTCTTGTGCACCTCGATATTTTTATTTTTTCAATTCCATGAGATGCATCAATTGAGTTTTCCTCGTTTGGCTCGTGTGGCTCGTGATTAGTTGACAATTTGTGCATCTAGTGTTCAATTAGAACGGTTATTTTCAAAAGCTGGTCTCATGATCAGAAATTACAGGAATCGATTGAGTAACAAAAATGTTGAGTACTTGATATGCATGAATTCATGGGTCTCATCTCCACTAGCTCCAATAATGAAAGGTGCGCTATTCGAGAAGAAAGATTAATATAATCGAGGACTATATAATTCTCCACAATATCCAGGGATAGATAAAGTATTATTTAACAAAATGGCCTTATATTATTGATTACTTGAGAGTTTTTGCCGAATTTTCATATCTTTTTTTCTCTTGCGCTCTTGCGGCATCAGTAAAGATAACTGAACATCTAAAATCCCTGACCAGAGAAAAAAACCTCCTCAATCCAAACCTCAAATGCATACATCCCCGTGACAATTTGGGGCCCGCGAGAATCTCAAATTGCTCTGATCCCTGAGAAAGAAAATATCTTGAAAGTGGTAAGCAAAACTCTCATCTCATCTCCACACAGTTTCTCCCGTGGTATATCCAACGCCAAGCTTCTGCCCGCAGGGGGTCCAGCGCGGTCTGACATGTTTATCACGCTCGTTCCCTTACACTCGTGCCGTGCGTTATGCTCTTTGCGGTCCCCGCGTATTCCCAACCACACTGCTGCTCATCGTTCCCAAAAGCCACTTCCAACATTTACAATATTTTTTTTCCTCATCTTGTTCTTCCTTTTCTCTTTTTTATGGGCCCGGTGACAATTTCACTGGACCTATCATCCGGTTAATGAACTTGTCAGGCATTTTTTTCTTAATGTCGTGGAGTTATGCAATGGGATTTTAACATTAATATTCTTCCTCTCGGGAGAACCATTTTCTTGGAATTCTTTCGGAATATCGTTGCGAGGGAAAACGGTCAAGGTCATTCAACTAGATTTATGATATCATTACGAGTGTAAAAAATAATACAATTTTGCACTTGTCTGGCGCTTGTAGTCCGTACCCAAGATAGATGTTTCCGGGAAGCCAACGTCCCGTTCTATCTTGTGGCCCCACATGTTGTTATAACGTCTTCCTTAAATGGACCGTGACCTTTGAATGATAAAAGCCTCGAAATTTCATTAACCATTAAATCTTCATCGTCATCAGCAACAATAGGGAACTTGCATGAGTTTTTTTTTCAATTTTTTAGTGTCAAGTTTCGGCTTTAAACTATGAATTTTTAATTTGTAAACATTAGAAATATTTCTCGTTGATTAATAACTGATTATCGAAAGTTGAATATATCAAAAGCTTTAAAATGGCTAATGACGTCGCAAGGGTGGTTGAATGCTGGACCAATCACGTCTCGTGCCAACTCGTGTCATGGCCAAAATACTCTGTTAAAAATTTTCGTCTGAATTTTTCGTGTCAAATCCCAGAAATTTTTATCGTGGTTAATTTCCACTGACATTCCAGGAAATCTTGTAATAGAAAAATCAAATATTCCCTAATAGAAATTTCATAGCGCAAAAACGTCGCGCGTGAGTTGGGGCGAGACATTCAGTGTTATAGGTATAGGCACTTTGGCTCAGTGTCGCAGAATTTTGATCAATTTCTACTAGGGTTCCATTGATTTTCTGTTTGCAGGATCTGAAAATCAATAAAATACTTGACTTTTCAGTTCAATTATTCCGAAAATTCGGAAAAGTCATAGAAATTCAGGGAAAAATTGGAAATTCATGTCATTTTGTTTCGGAATATTCATGTTCCATTGAAAATTCAGTCAAGTTGTGAAATGTCCGCTCCACTCCACTGAGAACTGATGAACTTCCTTGAATTCTACATAAAACTTGGAATTTCATAACTATTTTTCCCCTAAATGGGATTCAATGTCACTCTCATGAGAATTACTACCATATTTTCCATGAAATTTTGAAAAATTTCCAACAGTGTAATAGGTTTCAAAAACGTCTGATTTTCAATCAATTATCATACAATATCTAGGCAATATTTCTCCATAATTCTTTTCGTTTTGCTATCTACGGGTTGTGTAGAGTCGGTGAACAGGTAAATGAGGGAAAACTCAACTCCATACAAATTATATGAAATTTTCACAGAAATCCCTAGAAATTTTTGTTTAACAACACTACAATTATTTAGAGCCAATGGATTTGAATTTTTTCCATGACCAGCCCTAGAGTTTTTCAGCTATAATACCACAACAGCTTCAAAATTATCGAATATTTCCCGAGTGTTTTATTCCAAAACTGATCCTGATCGTTAATATGCAGGAAAACTTGAGGGAAATATCCGATGAATTTTGAAGATCGTGGGGTATTCGAAGGACAATTTCTTCAATTCTGATTTTGGCCGATCAGCATGCGGTGTTCGGAGTTACGGAACACATTTCACCAAAATGTGAAAAATATCTGTCAAACTCGTAAAAAAGAATTGACAGGCTACAGGGAAATTATCAGTGTGAAACGTGTCACGTGACCCCGAATACCGCACTCTGGTCAAAATCTGAATTGAGGAAATTGTATAAAAAATTCTCTCTCTGTGCAATTCCATTTTTTGTTTATCAATTTAAAAAATATGTCACTTTACCAGCCGAGCTGAGGGACATTTACCTCACGAATCCGTCCAAAAAGCGAGGGAAACATTGTTTACCCTGCGCCACTGTCTCGATTACCCCTAAATCTCTCCTGAGTACCTTGAGAATTTTCCGCTCCCTAAGAAAATATTTACACGGCCCCGACAATTCAGCACTCCACCTGCTGGCAAGGCGGAACCGTTTACCGCTAATCACAGAGCAGTCGATTATTTAGCCCAAAAAAATTGTTTTTCCAAGATGGTAACATTGAGTCTCCGATAAGACAGGTTTTTCGCCATATTCCATTGTCCTGAGGTTCTCTTTTAAAATCCATTTTTTTCTAATCCGCGCTGACATTCTTTATAACTCGCAAAACAAAGAAATTTTTGAGAAATCATGCACACGGTCAAGATTTCATGCTCAAATTGAGGAAGTTGTTCTCAAGTTGAAAATAATTCAATAGCGAAGTGGTCAAGCGGTTTAAGTCGATTTTGGCTATTGGCCAGTTTTCAATGAATATCTCGAAATCTAAGGGAGATAGCAAAATTTTTCTCATAACCTTTTTAGTAGCACTCAATTCGCTCTACAAAAAAGTTATTATGAAAATTTCGCTATCTCCCTTGAATTCGAAGATATTTCTGATAAACTCAACTAAACACAGTTGACTAAACCTGTTTGACCACTTTGCTACTGAATTATTTGTATTCGCAAATTTGACTAGAGTAAAAATCGTAAGTTTCATTGTAAATGGGAATTTTTTACAAAAAAGACTTTCCAGTGTAAATGAAAAAAGACGACTTAGTTTGTTCCAGTCGTTTTCGACATTTTTCGAAATTAATTCCATCAAATGAAAACTTTCTCATTGTTATCCGAAAACTACAAGGGCTAAATGGGTTGCCTCATTCGTAAGTTTTGTATAAAATTGATGAAATATTAAAAAATTGATTCTCGTTAGTTAAATTTCGGCGGACTTTGTCGTTGAACAACCAATCAATTCAGAAAAGTTGAATGAAAATTGCAATTTTAATTAGATGCGATGGTGGAAATGCTTGGGAATCATGGAATTTCGGATCAAGTGAACTTTTCAAGAAGGATCATTACAATCCTCAATTTATTGGGAGATGAAAAATACAGTAAAAAGGAAATAGTGAGCAGTGGATAGTGAAAGGTGGTTATAGCCTCGCTACCCACTTCAGTTCAAACCTCACATCAATTTTTACACATTATGCACATCCGATTATTTATTTCTATGAAAAAAAAATAGATAAGATAAAACTTGTATGTTACAAAACGTGATTCCAATAATGCTGATTATGTTAAAATTTCAATGATGCTGTTTTCAAGTTTCTCTCATATTTTAATTGAACAAATGAATTCTGAAGAATCGAGGGTAATATTCTTATTACAAAAATCGTAAATAAAAAGGGGAAATAAACAAATTTTCGCGTTTTTACGTTACAAAACGAAATTTCAACCCGGAGACAAATGTTCAGTAAAAATTACGGAACTCACAATTCGCTCACCGATTATGGAATCGACTCAGAAAATTTAAGTGACGGTATCGTAATTTTTAAAAATTACGGAACGCCCGGGAAAAATTGCGTGACAGTTCCGTAGAATTTCCTACACTGATAGAGCGGATTAGTTATTGTTAACGAATGGATTTTGGTTGGAGGTTAGGGTCTATTCGGTCCCACCAAATGTTCATTCGTTAATAGTTAACGAATGTATATTTGAGGAGGCTTGTTTGACTTGACTTTCGCTATTCAAGTGAACCATTCGTTAACTATTAACGAATATTCATTCGGTCATATTCAACTCTACCATTCGTTAATAGTTAACGAATCTCGTTTGGAATAAATGAATCCTTCTATCAGTGTACAAGCACATTTCGCTCCGGAATTACGGAAAAGATACGTAATTTTTATTGAATATTTCTCTCTGTGAAAGATGCTGTTTTCACGTTTTTCTCACGCATTTTAATTGAAAAATTGAATTATTGAGAATCAAGGGCAATATTGTTATTACAAGAATCGTATATTATCCACGCGGAAATAAAAAAATTTCCGCATGCATCAAAGTCTGCGTTAATCACTATCATCGTAATTTTTGTTCCCCTCTCAATAATAAAAAATAACAAGTTAAAAGCATAACGAAAAAACCCTCCAGGGAAGTTCGCACCGAGAGACGACGATAATGGTTCGTTTCGACAGATTGGATGAGCTATCCCGTGGGTTGAGACTCAGCAGGACGTCGTCGTAGATGCAAAAGGCCCGTTTTCTCCGCACATACACATAGCCATGCTATACCAATCCAAAGCAAAATCGCCTACATCCTTGTCTTACCTCCACACATCATTCTCACTTGGTCCTCTTTAACCGGGGTCGTGGTCCGACCTGGCGTCTGATTGATATACGGACTGTTAAGTGTTTGCAATACCGACGTTTATATCTACCTCTAATACTTTCAGCCATAAATAACCCACCACTTCGAATCACTATACCAACATAGCCTCTGCATAACCACCAGTCGCTCGACCGTGCGATACTCCGGTGTATTATGCGCGCCTGAGACATTGTCCAGAGCGCACAGTTTGTGATTGAAAATCAAAGTGCTTTATTTATGGCTTCACCTCCTATGTCTGTGTTTACGTGACTATTTTATTTCGCATGTATGTCTCACTGAGAGAAAAATATAATTCTTCCGACTATATTCCATCACCATCGAATTATAGTCAAAAAGTACTCAACAATTTTTCATGGGTTACGGTAACTATGGCCGGAGAAGTAATTACTACAATGAAATGTAGTCATTGCAACTATTTTATAGTTCTCCTCACGATAGATTTGTCGTGGTTACTTTTGAACTTTGGTTAGTTTAACTGCATTTTGATTTGCAAAAATTACGCTTGTGAAGTTACTATAATGTTATGTGCCGCATACAAAAAAAAATCGTATCGTTTACCAAAATGCCTCAACTATTTTCGTATTGTAAATCGAACTTCAGATTTTTCTCTCAGTGCTCCAGCATTTTTCACTCAGAGGGATAAACGTCATCTAATTAGGCATTTTTTGTTTTCACTTTTCAATTGGTGAAAAATTTTTATCTACACTGAGGGAAATATCGTCATAATATCAGAAAACTAATTTCTTGCGCCAAATATCTCATCTCTTGAGCATAAATTTTTTGGGATAAGAAGTCCGGATAATGTGTCAGAGAATGTCAGATTTTGGTGAAGTGTTCATGACTTGAACAAGAACATTCCCGAGTCGAGGATTTGGTTCTGATTGGACGTACACAGGTCTTTCAAGATCTCTCCAGACCTAGATGGACCTGGTAAGTCCTAATCAGTTCTGCGACGTACTTTTCCAGAGACCTTTCGAATCCTCAGTTCTTTTCGGTCCTGAGAAGTCCTCCTCGATGCTACCGAGAACGCGTGATTTTACGAGCGGGTGAAGGGGAAGGCATGTATGCGGAGGGTTGAAATTTGTAGCCAACGAGGAGACAGGGTTGCAGAATATATTTTAGCCACCCTCATCTCCCCGTTTGCAGGCGGTGTTTAAATAAAAAATAGTGAACGTTGATTCTGTATTTATTGACCCCCTGATGCCAATGAAACCCTCGGAGGTGACAGAAATGGGGAAAAAAAATTTTTCATTTTCACGTGGGTCAAGGGTGAAAGTCGATTTTCGCCAAAATTGAATTTTTTCGCCAAGTGAAAGTTGATTCTGTATTTTCTAACAATTCTGATGCCAATGAAACCCCCGAAGGCGCGACAAAAGTCGAAATAAAATTTTTTTTTTCACCCCGAGCCAAAGAGTCAGATTTTCTGTTTTTCCAGAGGGAAAGTCGACTTTCGCCAAAATCGAATTTTTTAGCTGGGTGAGCGTTGATTCCAACTATTTGAGCGACGGGCTATTCAGAACTCTCAAAAGTATGTGAAAAAAGTGAAAACTGAAAAAGTTTTTTTTTTCAAATTTTCAAAGGGTCAGATTTTCGGTTTTTCCCGGGGAAGGTCGACTTTCGCCAAAATCGAATTTTTTAGCCGGGTGAACAGATCCGATCAATTAGCCCCTCATGTATAGATATTCCAAATTTTTATTTTTTTCCTCATTGAAGTAGTTTTGAAGAAAATTGCGAGCTAATAAAAAACATTTGCTAGTTAGTACTTTTTTTAAAATAAATTTTTGAAAAATCACCTCTGAAAAAAAAGGCGTTATCCCCTCTATTTCATTATTTCCAAAAAAATTTTTCACCAATCGATAGAAAATTGTTTGAAGATTTTTGCGAGTCAAGAAAAAATCGTCAATGCAATCCTATTATTGTGTAAATTAACAATTCCAATTTCAACTGAAAACCAGAGTTGATGACCAGAGTTTGTAACAGAGATGTCAGATAAGATATGAATGTTTTTTTTGGCTCAAATGAAAGAGCGGCTCGAAAAATGGCGTGCAGAAGTCTTTAAAGATGACAAATGTCTCTAAAGATGATGTCTGTTTTCAATTGAAAAGCGCAATTGTGACAACATTGTCCAGTGGGTTCTAGGAGTCTCCCCTGGTTCAAAACCATCTTTAGAGGCCCTAGCACGCCATTTCTCGACCCGCTCTTTCATTTGAGCCCAAAAAAACATTCATATCTTGTCTGACATCGCTGCTACAAACTCGGGTCTACAACTCGGGCTTTCAATTGAAAGTTTCCACCCCTCCTCTAGCCTGCCTCCCCTCCTTTACTTTTCCTCTCAATATTATTGCATTAAATCACTTATTAAATACATCTTGAATAAAAATTATTCAACTACATGCACTGAGAGAAATACCTGAAGTTCGATTTACAATAAGAAAATAGTTGAGGCAGTTTTGGTGAACGATACGATTTTTTTTTGTATGCGGCACATAACATTATAGTAACTTCACAAGCGTAATTTTTGCAAATAAAAATGCAGTTACACTAACCAAAGTTCAAATGTAACCACGCCAAATCTATCGTGACGGTTGCAATCACTATATTCCATTGTAGTAATTACTTCTCCGGCCATAGTTACCGTAACCTATGAAAAATTGTTGAGGACTTTTTGACTATAATTTGATGGTGATGGAATATAGTCAGAAGAATCATATTTTTCTCTCAGTGTGATAAAGTGAGAATTTCTTGCCACAACAAATCGGTTTTTTCGTGTCAGAAGATGGGAAAATGACTAAGAATATTAAAAGCTTGGATTTAGTGAATCATGAATCAGAAACTTTCATGTTGAATGAAGGGAGAGTTTATGCAGAGAAATACATGGTTATATTTTTAATACGGTTATATTTTTTTAATATCCTCCAGATATTAAAAAAATATAACCGTCGGATCTGCTCAATCGCGTTGAGTTCGAAGGGAAGTAGTATCTTTTTTTCCTTCTGTCAAACTATTCGTGTCTTTGAAGGAATATTATCTTATTTTGAAAAAAGACATTATCTTTTCATCTAGTAACTTCCTCCTTAGCCGGAAGGGCACCGATTTCCTGTCTGAAAACTACAATAAATTGATCAAATATGCATGCGATGTTTTTCGCTCAAGAAATGATTTTTGTGATATGTCGATTTTTCTCTTGGTGTAGTGGCCACCACCTCGTTTGTACCTTGCATTTGGAACCTAGCAAAAATTTGACAGTCTCCGCCTGCCGCAGGTTAAATTTAATTGACACATAAAACTGTTAATAATCTATAAATGCAATAATTTCCATAAAAAAAGGAATATATTTTGAAAACCTGATTTGAGCCGATATTAGTGAAGTGCTGCACAATCCGGTGACAATGTTTTCAAGCGTCTCCGTTCCAGTACACGGAGAGAAATATTCACGAAAAATTACGGAACATTTCACGTAATCCGCAAGCGAGAATCGTTTTCAGTGAATTTCTATAGGAATATAAGAGAATAAATCTGAAACGTTCAGTAAATTTTCGGGTCTGTCACCGAAAAAATACGAAAAAGTCACGTAATTTTTCTGGAAGTTGTAAAATCTAACAGAAACTTCAAGTCTTATTATGCCTCAGAACATGAAAATTCTTAGATGTTTAAGAATTTTTACGAAAAGTTCCGGAAAAATTACGGAACGTGTTGTTAAAATGGGAGCCTCACGGTCACTCATGGCTAGCCGTGAGGCGTCGGACGGATGAGTAATTTTTACGGAACAGATCGTAGAATTTACGTGACGATTGACACTTTTTATTGAATTTTCCTTCCCTCCCAGATTACGTTTCGAAACGTAATTTTTACGTCTTTTTTCTGGTAATTTTTATGGAATATTTCTCTCCGTGTATGCTGCAGCTCGTTCTTGAAAACTTGACTCAATGTTGCAACTCGCAAAGGAATACTACAGCAACCTGACTGCAAGTTTAAATTTCTGGAAGAATATCCTTATAAATAAATCCGAGGAATTGTTTAGACTTCCGGATACATCAATTTTCCTCGTGCAATCGATTACCGGAAATGTTCTCAATATAAATGACTCAGTAGAGAATTTGAAAGAAACGATTGAAACGATGAAACTCTTCTCGATAATAATATTCAGATTCGGCTGAAGGCCCTCAGGCGATGGACTACTGTAAGAAAATTATTTTTTATGTATTTTTCTTGCAATAAATTTCGTTGAACATTAAAAAAAAATTAATGTTGAGACTATTCCATAAATTGTTGCAGCCTCTCTAATGCCAGTGATTTTACTCTCCACAGCCTTTCGTTTTATTCAAATCGAGACCTCAGTTTTCACTAGAGGTCACAGTGGGCGTGAGCATGCGATACCCGTTTCATTAATAATAATCCTTAAACGTTACCCAGAAGCATTTTCACAAATGGACTCAGCACTGTTCTATCAATCTTAGTCGTACCATCCACCCAAAACCCTTCCCATAAGCGAATGCGTCCCAAAGCGTCACTTCTTAATCATCGCTCCTCATCATAACTCGAAGATAGGAGGACTCAATTCATCAATCAAGATCCCAACAGCTCAACTGAGCAGAAAGACAATTTTTTTTCTTCTCCCTCTTTTCCCCAATTTATCAGCAGTTTGAGATCAGTTGTGACTGTGATCCCCTACGATATTTATTCATCTTTGACATTTCACTTTTCCCCCGCGGAACTATCGCGATGACTTTGCTAAGGAGAAAGTAAGAAGAGGACAACAAGAGGATCTTAGCTTGCTTATCTGATCCTCGGGGGTGCACCCGTAGTAAGGACACGACCAGGGAAGAGGGTCCCCACACCGACTTTTCTCCTCGGTTCTCTTCACCCGGACAGACACCATTCATCCACAATGAATCTTTTTTCAACGACTAGACGAAAAAAGATCGTAAAATATAACAGCGAATTTAACGACAGTGAAATATGCCCACATGGGACCACCAGTGCGTAATAGGCCGTTGCACGTGTCAGCTAGACCCTTTAGCAAAACCAAAAGACTACCATTAAGCTCCCTCAGGCTTGAAAAATAAGATGAAACTACAGGACACACTGTTAGAAATTTTTTTCGAAATTTCATGGAAAATATGATAGTAATTATCATGTGAGTGACATTGAATCGGATTTAGGGGGAAAATGTTTATGAAATTTCACGTTTTAGATAGAATTCAAAAAAATTCATGTTTTCAGTGGGAGTGAGATGGAAATTTCACAACTCCATTGATTTTTCAATGAAACATGAATATTCCGAAACAGAATTATATGAATTTTCAATTTTTCGCTGATTTTTTTAAATTTTCATAGAATAATTTAACTGAAAAATCGAGTATTTTATTGATTTTTAAATCATTTGAACCGAAAATTAATGGAATATTTGATTTTTCAATGTCAATATTTTCTGAAATTTCAGTGGAAATTAAACACGATAAAAGTTTCTAGGATTGGGCACGGAAATTTTATTCATAGCGTGACCTGAAATCTCAATGTTGTGAGTTTGAATTTGATTTGAAATGAAAATGTTCATAAAATTTCTCATTTATCTTGAAAATTCCAGAAAATTGAGTTTTTCATGTTCAGCGATCATTGATATTTCAATGAAAGCTTGAATTTTCGAAATCATTGTGAAGATTGAACATCAAATGCAATTGAATTTTTAATAGATTGAGAATTCAAAAGTTTTTGCCCGAATTTTCCTCATTTCCAACATTTTTCAGTGCCGCATGGATCTGGCAATCGAGAATTACTTGAATATTCAAGAAATTAACTGATTCATCAGTGAAGAAATATTCAGAAATTTAATGTAACTTCGCGGTTGTTAAAAATTTCAAGCTTTTTCATTTGAAATTTGAAATTTTACGCGATTTTTTGGGATAATATTTTTCATGACCACTGGTCAAGTTAGTCCCAAAGATGAGGATAATTTATTTATGGCAAGAAAGTGCTCTCACAAATTAGTTCCATTTAAATCAATATGAAATTCAAATGGGAAGAGAGATTGAAAATTCAATTTTACTTCATTTTCAGTGAAACCTGAAATTTCATGATTTCTTTTTCCCTAAATCGCATTCAATGTCACTGTCCTGAAAATTATTATTCGTATGAAATTTCATTTTTTTCTAACAGTGTATAATGGACAGACACAAATTTTCTAATTCCAGTCCTAGAATTTTTCTTGTGCTTTATTTCGAAAATTGACAAACTCCTACTAAAAATTTCCATGCGGATCTAAAATTTAAGTAAAAAAAAAAAATAAAGATTAAAAAAAATGAAAAAATAAAAATAAAATGATATTTTCGCAACTGTTGATGAACATTTGGGCCATTAATATGGAGCATCTCAACGATGTTTCAAAACAATAAAATTCAAAATGTTCATTAAAAATTGAGGAGAAGAAACGCTTGAAGTTGTTGTTTCCTAATATTCTTCACTTTTTCTATTGATAGAGATTATGCAGGACGAAACTGGGATGACCGGGTCCACTTTTACGTGGAAAGTACTCGAGGTAAGATTTGGGCTGACACCTGGGATGCCGTACGCAGGTGTCGGGGCAGCAGCCAAAGCCGATGGGATAACCTCGGAGGACACGAGAGACGAAGACTTCAAGGCTTTAACAAAGGGACTCTGGTGGCGAGGAGTGTGGCAAGGTAACCGGTTGATTTCACGCACATTACCTAAAGCTGATCTTTCGGTTTTCCACCTAAATTCTCGTTATGGGGGTTTAATGAGGTACTTTGGCTCGCTCTGGTTCGAAAATAACCCTTCCAGTGTGAAAACGAAAACAAATTGCCAGTTTTTTCTCAATCTGAGACCGTTTTTTTCGCTAGATGACTTGAAAAGAAGCTGTAAGTGTTCAATTTCTCTTGGCAAGATATTGATTTTTGGTAAAATTCTCAGTTTAGAAAAGCTTGTTATGATTTTGAGAAAAAATGATTTCTGTGTAAAAAATTAAGCGTTTATAATCAATTACTTCCTTCAAATTTTGAAAATATTTCCAAACGGTTCAAAATGAAACAATTTAATTACAAATAAGAAAGTAAAATATGAAAAAGTTTAAAAACGGCATTCTTCATTGAATTTTTTCTCCTCCACAGTGGTTTTCCAATTAATAACAATTTTTTTCAATTTCCCTGTTGCTAATCACATCTCCCTAAATGGATTTTAAATGCACCCCTCCAAACGGAAATGGGAGGTTGATAAACCGGATTAATTCTCGGTGTTAGAAAAATCCCGGGAGCTAATTTGACATTTTATCAATCACAAGTTGCTCTAACTAGCCGCAGGGCACGTTCCCCATGAGTATAACCAACGCATGATGGATGAACCCGTGGCATACGTAACACGACACGCGACTTTAGCTAAAAAAAGAGCGAGGGTGTCCCTAGTTCCAGTTCATTGTTTATCACATTTTTATGGAGATTGAACGACGCAAAAGTGTTTTCCCGCGTAATAAACCACCTCGCTACTCGATACTTGTCAATTAATTTTCTCGTTTCTTTCGTCATTTTTTCATCCAATATTTCTTATTTTCGGGCTACTGGAACACGAGTTTTCCCACAATAAAAGGGCCACGTGGTGTCCATGACGAGGTACATGCCTCTAACATTTTTTTTCTCCACTTTTTTTATGACTCCATCCCTCCACTCGGCCCGTCGGATCGTTTCTCGTCAAAGCCTGTGCGTAGGTATCACTTTACACGCTGGATTGAGCTGTCAAAGAATGAACATATCGCATCGACTCATCGGGAGTGTCGATGTTGTTATGTTAACTCCAACCGTTCTGATAGGTTCTATCAAATTGAATGAAAAAAATGATCTTGAGAACAGTGGACTGAAAAGGCCATGACAAATCAGCGATGGAATATTATAAATCGCGGAATTTTAGCTGAAATGAAGAAGTTATGGATGAAATTCTGAAAATATCCAGATTTCATAGACAATATGTGTCCTACACATAACTTGTGGGCATCAACAAATAGTCTACATTTTTCCTGGTTTTGAGACTCTCGCGGCCATGATTACGGATATCTAGTATTGAAATCAGGAACCCTGCACTGTTCATGCTGCAATATTCATGCAAAAATGTAGCAAATACCAATTCTACTACCGAATTTGTAATTTTACTACACACTGATGTAGCAAAAGTGTAGTAATTTTACAAAGTTTGTTAACAATGTGTGGTTTTTAAAATGAAATCCTCGAGTTACTTAAATTTACACACGCAAAAAAAACTTGAATCGAGTATATTTTATAGCAGAATTGAGTATATGCATAAACCTGATTTAAGAATAAAATATCCTGGATTCGGGTATATTGTTCTTCATTCAAGTATAAAATATACTTGATTCAAGTATAGGGGAGACTGGGGTAAAATGGACACTTTAGACTTTTGTTTTAATTACTCATAACTCAGAAACAAATTTATCAATTCAGCTCAGTTTAGGCTCATCACAAAGGGAAAGAATTGCTCTTTGCAGTGGATAAAAAATTATTAAATTTCATCAAAATTTCAGCCCGTCATTAGCATTTAAAAAAAAGTAAAAAGTGTCCATTTTACCCCAACCTCCCCTATTTTCTACTAGAATAGGGGATACTTATACTTGAATAGGGGTTTCAATTCGAGGATGATTATTTCGTATCAGCCCGGGTTGAACCAAGCACTCTCAAGTCTAATATAAGAGTCAAACAGAAGTGTGAGAATATAAGGGTCAAAAACGTGGAAGTTAAAAAATGAGGGTCGAAATATTAGAGTTAAAAACTGAAGGCCTGAATGTGAATGTGACGGAATGAGAGTCAGAATGTTAATGGTAAAAACATAGGGTCAGAATATCAGGATCAAAAAATTAGGGTTAGAATATAAAAATTAAAAAAGTGGGTGTCAGGCAATGAGGGTCATATAAGGGCTAAAAACGGTGATAAAGCGTAATATGACTTATATTTAGACTCTCATTGCATGACACCCACTTTTTTTACTTTTATATTCTGACCCTAATGTTTTGACCCTACTATTCTGACCCACATTTTTTAACCTCCACTTTTTGACCCTTATATTTTGACACTTAGTGCCTGACCCTTATATTCCACTTAAGAGGGTTTGCTACAACCCGACCTGATACAAAAGAATCATATTCGAATCGAAATACCCATCCCCCAATTGAGTATGAAATATAAAATATACTTGAAACATAAATATACAATATACGTGAATCAAGTATTCTTTATACTCGAATCAAGAATAATATACTTGATTCAAGTATATGTTGTACTCAATTTCAGGGATATGTTATTTTCCGTGCATCCTTGTTTCCTCAATTCATCTTCATTAATTGTGGTGTATGCCGCACCAGAACTTGGGCAATTCCCTCCGTGCTCCGTCACGAATCATCACAAATGTCACAACCTCCTCTTCTCTTGAATTGCGTGGCGCTACTATTGAATGCCCCCGACGGTTCTTATTTTAGGAACCCAGGATTCTTGATTCCACGACGAAGGTACTGAAATCCCGAACCGTGATGCTGTAAACCAATAACATTTTTCTCAGTGCAATAGTGAAATTTCATCGGATTCGCACAACTTTTCGCCCAAATATCTCTCCCCGCAATTTCCTCCCTAGCGTGCCCTCACCAAAAATCCCCCTAATTAATAGGTGGATAGGTCCTGAAGTTCTCAAATTGCTCTGATTCCTCATGAAAGGGAAAAAAGGAGAGGAGAGGTGAGCACCCATGGACGAAACGTACTGGCACGTGGCCCGCACGTGTCTGTAAGAGGATATCCGTCCGTCGCTCCAAAGTCGCTTGGGGCTGCGCCAACCACTTCGATAGGACTCAGGTGCCCCGGCATCTTTCCTCTCCCTCATTCCAATTTTTTTTCCTTTCATCCTGTCCTCTTTCCTCTCCATCCTCCAACAGCTCCGCGTAATCCTCAATGGCTGAGAATTAAATGAGGGTGTGCATCGGCTCTCTAATCGTCATCACGTCCTTTAATCCGCGCCTTTCTCCCCCCCCCTCCCCCTCGACGTTTTGTCATTCCAAATGACACTTTATGTACAGCCATTAGAGGTCATTGTGATTTTTGTTGTTTCAGGGGGGAAGGGGGCGATAATTCGTGTAATTATTACCGGAAAAATACGACTATTCCACACTTTATTCGTAATTAAAAATAGTAAAACGTATTTTTATCACCGGAGTGATCAAGATCCTGAGCCATTAGCAACTTCTCCTGTTTGAACATTCCAGTCCTCACGTTTTCTCCTCTGTTCTGGACAAGCTCTTTTATACGACTGCATACAAATAGCCCTGGGATTAAATACGACTCAATAGCTTCCTGGGCAATTTCCACGATATTCAATAATAATCGCCAGATACATAAATACAGGGAAAATAAAAACGTGACGAGGAATTGATCTTGAGTATCATTGGCATCTGGACCGTAAACGAGAGAATCAGGGACGATAAAGATGAGGTGAAGAGCCACGCGGGAACTAAACAGCTTTTGAGTTCAAATTATTCATCCATAAACCCTAAGAGGGGGAGATCTAGTTGTGTACTTGAGGATGAAAACTAGAATTTTTAGGAATTTTGTGCTTGCACAAACTGCAGTTATAATTTTTTTATAATTGCCGAACTTTTTGGAGTTTGTAAATTTCAAGGAATTTTGTTAATGAAAATTTACAATTCGATGGGAGAATCAAACTGAAAACTGGGAATTTCATTTAGTTCTATACAGAACGCGATGCGCCATAGGAAACTCCAAAAAATCCCAGAGAATTCACAGATGTTCTGGAAAAATTGGGGAATACATCAGATTATTTGAAATTATTTTTTTTAATACTCAAGTTTTCTAGCAATTTCAGAAAAATCCCAGCTTTTTTTCAATTTCTATACTTTTCCAGAAAATTTTTTTTTCTATCCGAAAGAACTTTTTAAAACCTAAAGAATTATTTAATGAAACGAATATCGCGGGAAATGCCAGGGGAAATACCAAGTAATAAAATAGTGGGTAAAGGTTTAATGGTTTCGAAAATTCATCTAATATTCAACTGCTGTCTCTAGATATTAGTCCATTCGATTCATAAAATCTCTAAGAATGCAAGTTCTCAACCCTAACAGTACTGTTAAAAATTTTTATCTAAAATTTCCGCTACACTTTTTGGAAATTTTTATCGAAGTTGATTACCACTGAAATTTCAAGGAATTTCGTCATTGAAAATTCAGAATTTCGTGGAAAAATCAAAGAGAACTGTAAATTTCAGTTCCATTTTCCGCTGGAAATGAATAGAAAACCAGAAAATTCCGGAAAATATATTCTTGAATTTTCAGGACAGTGACACTGAATGCGATTTAGGGGGAAAAAATTATGAAATTTCGAATTTCACTAAAAATTCAATATAATTTGGCACTGAATATTCATATTAGATTGGAAATTCAAATAAATTAAGGAATTCTCGTCTTTATGCTGCTTAAAATTCTGGAATATTACTGAATTTTCAATGAAACCTGAAATTTTCTCATTTGTTACCCCTAAATCGCATTCAGTATCACTGTCCTGAGAATTAGTAATCAACTGTCCATGGAATTTCACTTTTTTTCTAACAGTGTAAATTCCATCGCGTAAATGACAATCCCCTCTTGCATGTCCCCAAATTCCCTCAAAACCCTAACATGTCCAGTTCCATTTATTCCTCGCAAAATACAACTAGCTGACCATCACCCCACCGATGTTCAACTACTCCCTTTTCCAAAACACAATGGACCCCAAGACCCAGAAACACATTTTTGTGGACCCCAGTTTTGAGACTGAAAACGTTGGCGACAGCCCCATACGACAATTGTAACACAGTTGTTAGGCGCGTGTAACCGGTACGCCTTTTTTGTATTGTAACATTTTTTCCTTCAATGAAGACATGAAAAAAAGAAGAAGTGTCCAGTGGAGTTTCTCAATGGGGGGGGGGGGGGGG
>NW_021683643.1:2236577-2256665 GCF_001412515.2 Diachasma alloeum
GGGGGGGGGGGGGGGGAGAGTGAGACAGAAAGAGAAAGAGAGCCCAGAATAGGTAAATGAATGACCACAGGGGTGGAGCGGTTATGTCTCCAAGTTTTACATTTCCAACCGGAATATTTACGAGTATAGTCCCTGGCACTTCTTCTTTTTCCTCTTTCCTCAGGTCTTTCTCCAAAAACTTCTCCTTTCATCTTTTTCCGATACTCCAAGACCACATTCCCCAGTCGCATGAATGAATTATAATGCATTTGAATCGATAAGTCTAGAAGAAAGCGGGTGGGGGGAGGGGGGGGAGTAGGAAAATTTTCACGTTTTACTTAAGAGTTCTTCGACGAAAATTTATCGTATCCCGGTAGGAAGTTCCGACAACTCTCTCGGATTTCTCAATGCAGCGGTGATAATTTTCATCTTTGATATCTCCATTAGAATTTCAATTCTCCCACGATGTTGGGGATAGAGTTGTTTGGATTTTTTATCAAGCATAGTTTCCAGTACTGTTAGATGTTATGATGTTTATTGGATGTCTGCGAGGGTCTGGGGACGCCCCCCACCGGCTACAGGTTCATTGTCCCTGTACTGAATTCTCAAAAGTCCATACTGTTAGAAAATTACTCCTGAAATTTCGAGTAAAACATCTTGAAATTTTTAACAATCACTCAGTCAAACGAAATTTTCATGTATTTTGTTACTGAAAAATCAGTTGAATTCTGGAGTATTCAATGGAATTCCAATTTTCAAGTCCACATGGTAATGAAAATTATCAAATAAGTTGAAAATTCAAGCAACAATTTTCCTGAATTTTCAATCCACCGAAAATTCAGTTGGATGTGATGGTCAATTTCCGCAATGAATTTGAAAATTCTATATGTCATTCAAATATCAGTGATAATCTAACATGGTAAATTTAATTATTCTGAATTTCCAATCTGAATGAGAGATTTCATGTGTAATATTTATTTATTTCAGCTTGCATACCCTCTCGGGGTTTTACGTTTTGTGCCCTTCGCAGTTCCCCTTGAGATATCAATATACATTATACATTGTATAAAGTTCAAAAAGTTCATAACAAAAACATGAACACACACAGCCATCAGTCTAAACTTAATCTTAACAGTATATTTCACGTGTAATATTTTTTGGTATGTAGATGATATTATTATCTAATTAAGGCCCGGTTGCACCATCGTTTGTTAACTAAACCGCCAGATAACGGTCTGTTAATCCATAAGGATTAGACATGGATAAATTTATCCTGCGGTAAAAATAGCTAACAGGGCTCGGTGCAACCGGGCCTAAAAATCATAAGTGCGATAGAAATCATAAAGTCGTTACCTTGAAATACATAATTTATTTGAGTTATCGAAACTGATGATTTTCGTTCATACAAAATTACAAGCTTTTAATATATAAATATTATTTTCAAGTTACAATACATAATTTTATCTTTATAGCAATCTTAAACACGACAAAACATTATTCCAATTAATAATCAATACAATTACTCAAAGCTTCAAATGACAAAATGATGGGAGAAATAATTGACTGACCGGTCATGTCAGAGGTTGAGAAGCGAGAGAGCGAGGTGTCTCGCGAGAGATGAGAAGTAACTCGTCGGACCATAAGCGACACATTTCCTCAATTTACTAAATTATTCCAATATTTTTGGGATCGATTGGCGCGGGATATTCGAATAACTTCAACTCATTACACATGAACGATTCGATCTTGAATTGAATTCAAATTCACAACATTTAGAATTCAAGTGCAACTACACTGATAGAAAGGATTAGTTATTGCTAACGAATGGATTCGGTTGGAGACGAGGGTCTATTCGTTCTCACCAAATGTTCATTCGCTAATAGTTAACAAATGCACATTCGAGGAGCCTTGTTTGACTCGGTTTTCACATTTCAAGTGAACCATTCGTTAACTATTAACGAATCTCGTTTGGAATAGATGAATCAGTCTATCAGTGTATTGCTTAATTTTCAAAAATTTTCCAACAGTTCACGCGACAACTCACACATTTTTATTACTTTCTCCCTCCGCCCACTATCATTTTGTTTTTACAAATTTTCATGATTTTAACCGATGATGAATTCAATGGGGTAACAGAAAAACAGACTTACTCATCAGAAAAACTGTAATTTAATCTTCATTGAGTCAGAGATCTCGAGAATCGAATTACCGGTTTTTTTTTCATTCTGTTTCGAGCGCTCACTCGCGATCGCTCACGTATATTTACGCAGGTTTCCGCTTGATGTTTATTTTCATTTTATTTTTTATCATCGAGGACAGTCCTATCTCCGTTTCGGTATCCTCCCCCCCCAGCCCCGGGTTTCAGAGTGGCGAATCGGCTTCTTGTCTTTTTCAAACGGTTTCCCTCTTTACCCCATCGTTAAACCGGTTTTTCGCACGGGTTGAGGCTTTACTCTGTCGTTTCTCAATATTCTTGGTTTCAATAATTTTTTTAAAGTTTTTTGGTTGATGTTAATGAAAACCACTGCAACATCTCGATTGTCGATTTCACATGCGACAAGTCGGTAAAAAATTGAATGAAAAATTAATCATAAAAGAAATTGAAATTGAGGGGAAAAAAGTGAATGATCTTCATCCGATTGACGCTGCGAACCATTTCTGGTGGAGAAAAATGACGAAAAAAGGCACGGCCCGCAGAAAGCGTGGCCGGATGCGACTGTTCGCTCGGCTGATCGCTGATTTGAATGGATACAGAGCTCGATGCCTCGCATCCTTCAGAGAATATCGCCAGACGAATTCTTATCGTTCATCGAATAGTGTACCTAGCTCTGTATCGCGTGTTCATAGGCACTACACGGAAAAAATGTAATAGCATTTTTTACTATGTGAACATAGTATTCGAGGATCATACTCGCCATCCCAAAATTTACTGTTGAACATAGTAAAAATTGCGAGTCGGTATAGTACACTGTTAGAAATTTTTTGAAATTTCATCGAAGATATGATAGTAATTCTCATGAGAGTGACATTGAATTGAATGTAACCCTCGATCGGTCGCGTCATGGCACGACCGCCGTTCTGTCTGGATTTTTATTTTTTACGCTGAAACGTTGTTGAGAAAAAATCTGAAAAAATTGGAATTCCTACTTTCCACCATGTCAAACATTTAAACAATTTTTGTTTCGTGCATCTTTGCATCGATCAAAAATTAAAATTCCTTAAAAATTCGACTTGGTCAAAATCTCTGTGTTTAACCTCTAAATGTCAAATTTTCGCACGGAATGGAAATCAATTTTTGAATAATGTTTTCACTTACTCGTTTCATACTGATATCAGTTGTTAGTTGGTCGTTGGAGTCAAAGTTACTCGTTTAAACATAAATACATCATTTTTTCGAACTTTTTTTTCTCAAAATGGTAAAATACACGGAACGGCGCAGCACTCATCACGCGACCAGATAAGTTTGGTGGAGAGATGCGACCACTCGAGGGGACACGGAACCCCTGTGTCTATATGAACTTTTAGAACTGTGTTTTCTCCTGCAGTTATTATTTTTTATTCAGTAAACTACTTCATTGACTCAACAATATGATAATCGAGTCGATAAAGGAGTTTCATAGATAGATATTAATAATTGTAGGAGAAAATGCAATTCTAAGATTTAATACAGACAAAGGGGTTCCGTCTCCCCTTAAGGGAAAAATGGTTATGAAACTTCAAGTTTCAAGTAGAATTCAAGGAAATTCATTAGTTTTCAGTGGGAGTAGGATGGAAATTTTACAACTGGATTGAATTTTCAATGGAATGTGAATTTTCAAAAAAAAATGACATGAATTTTCCATTTTTCTCGAATTTTCCTGATTTTTATGACTTCTCAGAATAATTGAGCTGGGAAAATCAAGCATTTTATTGATTTTCAGATCATTCGAACAGAAAATCAATGGAATTTGTTTATTTTTCAAGTACAAGATTACTTGACATTTCAGTGGAAATTGAATACGATAGAAATTTCCGGGATTTGGCACGGAAAATTCAGACGAAAATTTTTAACAGTGTCGAAAGTGGTAGAATAAAAGTAAAATTTAATTTGACACGAGTGAAAATTCGATCAAGATAAAGAAAATTTTAAAGTTGTTTCGGTATGGTCCTCGATTACTATGTTCACATTGTAATTTTTAACTTTACATTCCCTCCGTATAGTAGCTCGGGAAACTAATAAAACCCAAACATTGTCAGATTAATTCACTCGCGATGATTATGTGTACATATTATCCAACAGAAGCCCATTGGTAGCATTGATCCCCCAGCAGTTGAGTCACCGTATTTGCATTGAGCCACGGCCATTTACATTGCGACCGAAATTTGAATGAGTTCTCTTTGCGTTTATTTGCTAAATACCCGGTGCAAATGTTGAATCTGGGGTTTCGGCGTGGTTCACCGCAGCCTAATCATTCGTAATTTCACTACATCATGTTCGAGGATATCCAAAAACGTCAGTTTTTTTGTGTTGCAATCCTTTAAAATTTTTGCGTGGAGAAAGGAGTTGGCGAAAAATTACCGAACAAGCCAAGTAATCGTAGAGTGAACTCGATTTTCAGCAGTTTTTGACTCTGTAGCGGGGAAACAGTGCGAGGCAAATAGTAAATTTTTCTCCGTTGCACTGTTAGAAATTTTTTGACATTTCATGGAAGATATTAGAGTGAATCTTATGAGAGTGATTAAATCAAATTTAGGAAAAAAAGGGTTATGAAATTTCAAGTTTTAAGTAGAATTCACGGAAATTCATGAGTTTTCAGTGGAAGTGAGATGGAAATTTCACGACTTGATTGAATTTTCAGTGGAACATGAATATTCAGAAACAAAATTACATGAATTTTTAATTTTTCCCAGAATTTTCCTGATTTTTATAAATTTTCACAGAATAAGTGAACTGAAAAATCAAGTGTTTTATTCATTTTCAGATCATTTGAACACAAAATCAATCAATATCAATCAATAGAAAATATTTATCAATCAATAAAAAATCAATGGAGTATATGATTTTTTAATGACAAGATTTTCTGAAATTTCAGTGGAACTTGAACATGATAAAAATTTCCGGAATTTGGCACGGAAAATTCAGATGCAAATTATTAACAGTGTGGAGAAAGTTTACTGAACGTGAGAAAATTCCACAATTTACATGAATTTTTAAGTGAAAATGAATATTCACTGCTAAATTCCCTGAAAATTCAGAGGAAGCTAGAATTCAACGAGAGATTTCTCCGAATTTTCCTGATTTTTCATTTATTTTCCCGGAGTAATAAAACTAAAATCTACAATTCCCACGGAGTTTTCCCTGAAATTATTAATTTTCAATAACAAAATTCATTGAAATTTCAGTGGAAATGAAACTCGTCCGAAATTTCCAAGACTTTTATCTGAACATTCAGTGGAAAATGTTCAACACTAATGCACAATTATTATCAAATCGTATTGGGTCAAAACTCTGGGCAATTCCCTTATCAAAAAAAAAAAATGCGTTGTAAAAAAAACGAATTTCACATTCTCCATTCATGCTGACTTCATCACCTCTATAATTCCAGCCTCAAACCGCTGAAATTCCGATTCTTCCCGTCCGACCGAACACTATCACCACTACCTCACGACCAATTTTGCCCCCAAAACCTAGCGAAAAGGATCTCCCAATTCCGCAGCATCTCATCATCCCGAATGGTCCTTGATGCCTCCAGAGGCCCCTCAGGTTTTTCCTTCCTCGCCAGTCTGTGCATCATCACCGCAGAACACACTCCCGCGGTGTCAGAGTGTTGTGTCGTGTGGGACGAGAGTGCGCTGGATGGTGGTTTCCTCTACAGTGATATTGCGGTGGATTACAGTTGCGAAAAGGAGAGGGTGGAGGGGCGACCCTCCCCGTCGGTTTCCGCGAAGGGGGTCGGCGCGGGGGGCAGCAGAAGTGTATTGACATGAAAGGCGGAGCCACTGTCCCCCAAATCAAAGAGGTAGGGGTAAAAGGGGCCGGTCAGTTGACGTTTGCAACACCGCCTTTCCCCACTTTTTCCTCCCAACCCTGTGCCACCGTACGGGGGCGCTCATGCCTGCGCGCGCTACCTCACGGTGATATCCTCGGGCTCGTTCCCTCACTCCACTTCGCGGCCCGAGCGGCGCAACAACGCCTGTCGTGTCTCTCTGGCTCGGCGCACACACACATACTGTTATCTGTCTCTGTCTTGCACGGGAAAAAGGGATTTTTACCTGTCTTCGGGGGCATTTTGTCAATGGTTAAAGGCACATGCGCGGTGTCCGTGGATTTTCGCGACAAGAGAATTATTATTATCATTTTTTTTTCGCATTTTTTAAACGCAGAAGTGTGAGTTGTACTGCGATACTTTTGTGCGTTTCTGATAACTCTGACGCTGGACGTGACTCGCGGGAAAAAGACCGGGTGTGATCTTGTTGGAGGTGTTACCATGAATTTGGAAATTGTGATTTTTGACTTGTGTCGTGCCGTCGGATGGTGACTGGTGTTTATTTATTTTTTTAAATTGAGTGACTATTTCTGTGCGCGCGAGTACTCCAGGTAGTCTTCGAGGAATGAGGCTCAAGTGGTCTCGAGAACTCTGAGGGAACTGGGAGTATGACGCCGAAGGACTTGCGGGAAATCGAGTCTCGTTGAGACTATTTGGTGGATGGTTTGACGCTGCGGAGGGGAATTACTGAGACGTGAATTGTGGTGATTATTTTTGAAGTGTGAAAGGGATTGATAGGGTGGAGGACGCGAGGCATACGCCATCTCCGCGTTACTGGCAACCAGGTCCCCCGGTTCTCCCTTGACCGGATCAACGTCTCGCACCCTTAGCGGGAACCACCCCGCGACAGCAGCCACCCTGATGGGAGTGTATGAGGAGCGCGCCCCTCCTACCACCGGCATGCACTGGGTGAGTGTTGTTTCAGGGGATTTGTGAGGCTGAAACTGGCGGAATGTTCGACAGCGGAAAATTCCGTTTGAGGGGTTTTTAAGGATATCCAAGTGTCTTTTACAGTTTGGTACACAATGTTGACAATTTTCGGCTGAATTTTTCGCGCCAAATTCCGGAAATTTTTATCGTGTTCAAGGTCCACTGAAATTGCAGGAAATGTCGTTGAAAAATCAAATATTTCATTGATTTTCTGTTTAAATGATCGAGAAATCAATAAAATACTTGATTTTCCAGTTCAATTATTCTGTGAAAATTCAGAAAAATCAGGAAAATTCAGGGAAAAATTGAAAATTCATGTCATTTTGTTTCTGAATATTCAGGTTTCACTGAAAATTCAATCAAGTTGCGAAATTTCCATCTCACTTCCACTAAAAACTCATGAATTTCATCACCATTTTTTCCCCTAAATTCGATTGAATGTCACTCTCCTGAGATTTCCTATAATGTCTTGCATGAAGTTTGAAAAGATTTCTAACAGTGCAGACCACTCTATAGATTCAACCAATTTCAATCATCAAATTTGTCAATTAAATTGCGTGAGAAAAAAAATCATGTTTGAAAAAATCATGAATTCTCAGCGTCATTCAAATTACATCTTATACAGAATTAATATTTTTTAAACATGCGTTGTGTATAAAGAAATAATTGAAATTGTTTAAACTTTCAGAAGCCTTATTTTGTAGGCATGAAATCGATTACTGGTAAAATTCTGACCATAAATAACCTTTTCACGATTCCGAGCAAATGATTTTTATGGTGAAAAATTGATTGTTTAGAAATTATTTATTGAAAACGCTCGTAATTTTCAAAAATTGCAATTTTTCAATTATTTCATCAATCTTCTCCCAAAAGTAAACTTTTCAATTTGTTTTCAGATTTTGAAAATGTTTTCTAGCTGTTAAATATCGAGATCCAAATTCAGACCTGCAAAGTTTAAATAATAAAACCATTATAAAATGTTCGGAAACTAGGGGTCAAATGGAGCTCATATGAAAGCTCTAATGTTCGACTATAGAAGTAGAAAAGCATTCCACTGGGAAAAAAATCGCCAAAGTACTTGGATATCCTTAAGCTTCAAAGTTTTATAATTACAACTTGAATGTTGATGATTGAGATCTGAAATAGATTCTCAACGGATGTTAATATGAATAGAAACATTACGGTTGAGTTTGTGCTCAATCAGCAGTCTAATAATATTACAGGGTCTTATGAGAAAATGAATTTTTCGAGGCTAGGAAGGAGATTAAAATCTAGGAAAAATCTCGACAAATCAGAAAGAATAAATAAAAATTCTGTTCCCAATATGAAAATTCTCAGTGTCAAACTTCTGTAACAAATGACTTAGGTTTCTGCACTGATAGACTGATCCATTTATTCCAAACCAGATTCGTTAACTATTATTATTAACGAATGGTGGAGTTGAATATGACCAAATGGATATTCGTTAATAGTTAACGAATGGTTCACTTGAAAGGTGAAAATCGAGTCAGACAAGGCCCCTCAAATATGCATTTGTTAACTATTAACGAATGAACATTTGGTAACACCGAGTAGACCCTCGTCTCCAACCAAATCCATTCGTTAACAATAACTAATCTTTTCTATCAGTGTGCGTGCCTGAACTGGCGTGCTATGTCGAAAACCCGTAGTCAAACGAGGGACTATTGTTTAAACAAATAATTGAAGAAAGTATCTGATGGCTGAATCTCTTACACTCATCAAAGTTGGAATTCAAGGGAAAAGGTATCAATGATAAATCTTTTTTGTTGCCTTTTCTTAATTTATTTTTCGGAGATTTTCTCAATCATTTTTTGCATGGGGAATGAAATATATTCGTTTGAGGGAAAAACGATTTCCTTTTAGAGGTGATTTATACTGAAGAAACGATGAATTTCCTGCAGCGATTGAAAATGCAGTCGTCTTTTGTGAAATGTCGCTTTTTTTATTATTGATTTTCATGAACGAAATGAGTGATCACACGAGATTTCCGAAGATTTCACTGGAAATGTTACCAGTGTACTCTCAGTTCCTCTTAATAGTAATTATTGATTTTTATGAATGAAGAAATGAAGTGTGAATGTACTAATAAGCGGACACATAGAGAAGATGGGGTAAAATGAACACTTTTTACTTTTTAAAAATACACGGAAAAAATATACTTGAATTGAGTATATTTTATACCTGAATCATAAAACTGGTTCAAGAATAAAATATTCTTGTTTCAAGTATATTTTATACTCGAATGGGGGATGGGTGTTTCAATTCGATGATGATGATTTCGTATCAGCCCGGGTTGTACCAAGCGCACTCATGTGTAATATAGGGTCAGACACTGAGTGTGAGAATATAAGGGTCAAAAAGTGGAGGTTAAAAAACGAGGGTCGGATTATTAGAGTCAAAAACGGAGGGCCTGAATGGAAAGGTGAAGGAATGAGGGTCAGAATGTTAGGGTTAAAAAAGTAGGGTCAGAAGAGCAGGTTCAAAAAATTAAGGTCAAAATATAAAAGTTAAAAAAGTGGGTGTCAGGCAATGAGGGTCATATAAGGGCTCAAAACGGTGATCAAGCATAATATATGACTTATATTTAGACCCTCATTGCCTGACACCCACTTTTTTACTTTTATATTCTGACACTAATATTTTAAGCCTAATATTCTGACCCTCATTTTTTAACCTCCACTGTTTGACCCTTATATTCTGACTCAAGAGGGCTTGCTACAACCCGGCCTGATACAAAACCATCATCTTCGAATTGAAATACCCATCCCCCAAATGAGTATAAAATATACTTAATTCAAGTATATTTTATACTCAATTCAGGTATATTTTTTTCCGTGTATATTCATAACTCGGAAACAGCTTTCTCAATTGAGCTCAATCTTGACTTATTCCAAACGAGAATAATTGTATTTTCCTTTGGAAAACAAAAATTGTTCCATTTCAGCAACAATTAATAAGTCATTAACCTTAAAAAAAATGTCAGAAGTGTCCGTATTGCCCCACACTGACAGAACGAATTAGTTATTGTTAACGAATGGATTTTGGTTGGAGGTTAGGGTCTATTCGGTCTCACCAAATGTTCATTCGTTAATATTTAACGAATGTATATTTGAGGAGCCTTCTTTGATTTGACTTTTGCCATTCACGTGAACCATTCGTTAACAATTAACGAATATTCATTTGGTCATATTCAAGTCTACCATTCGTTAATAGTTAACGAATCTCGTTTGGAATAAATGAATCATTCTATCAGTGCACTCCCTCGCAGTTATAATCAAATCGTATTGGGTCAAAACTCTGAACAATTCGATTGTCAGAACAGAAAAAAATTGCACTGTAACAAAAACGAAAATTCCATGCACAGTTCAGAGGTAATTCCCGGGGAAGTGGAATAAATTTAATTTAGGGGGACAGCCTCATGAATTTTCTTCTTTCAGCCAGAATTCCGGTGACTTTAAATAGTTTTAAGTGAACATAAGACGGAAATGTCACAATCTACTTCAGCTTTCAATAATATATCAAGATGCAAAGATTTTCCAATCAATTAACAAATCAATAATATCTTCACTTGATCAATTGAACTGAAATTTGCAGTTCCCATTGATTTTCTCATAAAGTTATGATTTTTCAATTACGAAATATTCAGACATTTCAGTGGAAATGTTAATAATTTCATAGGTGCATAGGATTTACCATCCAATTTCATCCGTTCAAACACCGGCCGAATCACCCCAGTAGACACAAGAAAAAGACCCCTCATTCCTATTATTTCCCTTCTATTTCCTCCATTCCCACAATTTTCATAAAACATTCAATCGTTACAATTTGCTCGCAAAAAGTAGCAAACAAAAAGCAACAATTCACGAATGACGTGAGAATATGCCCCTCGTGAATGTGTACATTTTTTTCTACGTCTCTTATTCTTGCAAGAGTGAGTGGCATATGTGGGAAACCCCTCTACATGACTATTACGTGATTACATTGTGCAATTATTCGGGAAAGTGAGACCCATTCACGAGTCATCTCGCGCACTAGCCATTTTACTGCATTCGTAATTATTCAATTTTTTCCTTCACAAAATTTATTTTTAATGCCTCAATTTTTGCACTCTTCCTCAGTTTCTTTTTGTCATTAATTTTTCTAGTAATATTTTATGAGGAGAAGTTCTCAGGTGAACGGTAGCGTTGACAGCAGATGAAAATTATTACACTGAAACCGGTTTATTATTTTTTTTTCATTCAGAAGTAGCAATAAAAATTGGATTTGAAGACTCTCGGGATGATGCGAGACGATATGAGAATCTTGATTCCGAAATAAATGGAAAATATTTTTTAGATTATTTCTTCGCGGGGGGAAGAATCATTTCTTTCCTTATTTCACATACCGATAAAGTCGGACGACGTCACACACGATGAAATTTGTGTCGTAAGCGACTGAAACACCAATTATAAAGCAGATTTGCAATGGGCTCGTCTACCCTCTCCTCCCGTCCAGTGATAAAGTCTTATCTCCATTGAAAATAAACAACAAAGCAATAATTTTTTGGAAATAAAATTAAGAATAACTTGTTTTTGCCGGCTAGCTACCAGTGGAATTTGCACTTTGTACATCTGTCACTTGAATCCATTCACTCTTCCCTCTCTGTTGATTATTTATCAACATCGAAATTACTACATCACGAGGGTGGGGAGACGGTGTAGTCTTTTGTTTTGACTGGAAGCGTTAATTTTTTTTAAATAAAATGTCTTGACATGCACCAATGGCTCTTCAACGAGGGGGCATGACTCGGCGACCCTTTTTATTTTCCTGATCCAACGATAGAAAAAAATATGCATTGAAAAACGCCACTCTCTCGTGTTTCCAGCTGACACAGGACGCTATATATTTTTTTTTCTCCATACCTTCTATTTTTTATTTCCCAACTGAAACAGTCCGAATTGGACAGCGTTCACCTGCCCGCGGGAGTTCCGAGTGGAGGATGCGTGTAAACCTGTTCCACGCACCTTTTTGGAAAGAAAAAATATCAGATGAAACAATATTTAAATTTCTCGGGATGATTGTTTATTGCATTGATATAGAAAAAAAAATCCTGTCAATTCGCCCTGTCGTTGGGGATAAAATCTCGATATTGGATTTGCGCAAAAAAAATATATATCAACGTCAGATTTAATATTTCAATTAGCCTCTTGCGCAAGTACCAATTTGTCGGTTGATGTTGCGTGTCACCGATATCGTGTCTATCTCAATAACTCATTTTGAATAAACTCCGAGTTCGTAATAACATTCAAAACATTTCCGAGAAACTGGCAATCATGAAGCGTGAAATACGACAATAATGCACCCCGAAAATTGTGTCGTCAGAGCGCTCGTTATCACTCTCATCACATGAAAATGTTTATTGTAGTCACTGGGGGTAGTCAATGCGATTAAACGCATCGAGTAAAGTCCATTTGCATTGCCGGCGACAATCGTTGCTTCAGTCTTCGTGAAGCGAGTTCGCGGGCCGACGATTGGTTTATCTCGAGGGGCACGACAACGGGCGGAGTAAACACACAAACGGCTGTGTATCCACTGTGGTATTACCAGGGACAAAAGTGATTACTTTGCATCGCAAACTTTAACATCCAACGCGTAACTACACTCGATTTAACATAATGCCAATTCAACGATTAATTAGGTATCTCTGGTACATTTGTAATTAGCATGAGAGAATCGTTGATTGTTCAGGGAAAGATACATTAATGGGAAATTGAGAATTGCCGCGATTCAGGGTTGTAGATGGTCTAGATAAAAGAGAAAATTCGGCAACGCCACTCGAGAGATATGATGAAAATTAAGTTCATTAACCAAAAAGTCATTTATCTGCAACTTAGGAACTACAGGGGCATAATGAATCTTTCTTTAAGTTTTTTGAATTTTGCGTTATAATTTGTTTGTAGGGATCTCCTGGGATTTGTTGCAATTGTCGGACATGATTTCAATTGATTTTTAGATGAAATTTTTGAGAAATTTTTTGCATTTTTATATCGCATTTTAGTTCTGCTGACATTTCAAGGAATTTTGTCATTGGAAATTCAGAATTTTTTGGAAAATACAATGAGAACTGTAAATTGCAGTTCAATTATTCCTTGAAAACGAGTAGAAATGCGAAAAATCCTCGTAAATATATATTCTTGAATTTTCAGTTGATTGAAAATTCACATGCTAAATTCTCGAAAAAAAATGAATCAAATTATCCCAGAAATTCCTAAGAGATCACAACAAATAATTTCGTCAAAATAGGCATTTATTTAAATATTTCGGTTGAAATATTGATGAAAAAATTTCGCCAAGTTTTCATTCTACTCTTGCAATATGTCACAGAAATTAGTTCAGATAATTTTAACGATTTATTTCGCCGAACAATCACTTGATGTGAGAAAATTTGAAGTTTAATTTGATGTGACAGTAGAAATTGCTAGAAATTCCGTACATCCTATTCAATTTTCAGCAATTTAGTGAACAATTTTATCTCTCATCCATTCCAACATCATGACATTGAAAATTCATATGTAACTGTCAATACATTTTCAAAAAAAGTATCCAATTTCCCTAATTCGTTTTCTTCTAATAATTCCTCTCCCCTATAATGAAAAAAAATGCACTGTTCATATTTTTTAATTGAGCAATCCGATAGATCCGATGCCCCCTAATTCACGTGGGATGGAGTCGTCTTGCCTGGATTAATCTGTACAAGTATAAAGTTAACACAGAATTCATTCACACTTCAAATTCAAATATTTATAACCCCGCTAATTACAAACTACACAATCCTCTAATCCCCGACGAATAATTCAAATCCTTATGAATGAAGTACCATTTTTCCTACCTTGTTGCAACCCCTCGATTCACAATCAGGGGCGTGTAAAGGTGTTATTTAGCGGCAATCATTCGAATGCGCAGAGCGTTACATCCTGCTGATGCCCACAGACCGCGAGCCTCCACACTACCAAGTAAACTTTTGAAAAAAAAGCAAAGACTCATAACCCATCATCTACCTATCACCATTCCCCTTCCGGATTTCATTTTTCTTTCTCCCTTCACGCATTTTCATATCCATTAAATTAAAGCAACCGAATGGACTCGGAGTTGTTGCATAATTAACAAAAATTCCCTGAGTTATTTTTAATTTCGTTTGACCTAGCTTCTGGGCTTTCGACTCGCCCTTTAAACTTCCTGAGCAGCGGTCTGTGAAGGCGTTATGATTATACTCCAATGCGAAAAAAAAACTTGTACCGTAGATCCGTTTCGTTCTCGGAGAATTTATACATTTGTTTTAATGAAATTAAACAGGTGATTTTATATTATCGAGAGTTTCATGTAACATTGACGTTGTTAAAAATTTCAGATTTCACAGAAAATTCACAGCAATTCGACACTGAATGTTCATATTAGATTGAAAATTCAAATAAATTAAGGAATTCTCGTCTTTATGCCCCTCAAAATTCTGGAATTTTACGGAATTTTCAGTGGAACCTGTAATTTCATGATTTTTTCCGCCCTAAATCGCATTCAGTGTCACTGTCATGAAAATTGGTCGTCAACGGTCCATGAAATTTCTTTTTTTTTGTAACAGTGCACGCGTTGTGTGCGGTACACAACAAATTGACCGGTACGGCAACAGGAAAATTTCAAATAACAAATTCAACTGATCATTAAATAAGTTATCTTTCATTTTTTTCTTTCCAATAAAATCATATTTTTAACTGAGCAGATCCTCACCCTTTGAAGCACTAGGTGCATTTGCAACTATCGTTCAATTTCCCGTATAGATGTTTTCAATATTTAATACTAAATGATGGGAAGAAAAAAAATAATAAGAAGTTTAGAGAATACCAATTATCATATTTATTGCTATTGAAGATTCTTGAACGCAAAAAGAATGAAAGAGAAAGAGAACTCAATCGACGTAAAAAAATTATTAGTAGATTTTAATTTAATTTAATAATGTTTATAACAGCAAGAAAACCCCAAAACGAATAGATTATTCTTATACATTTTGTACGAACCGAATTTAGAACAATTCAAAGTAGTTTTCAGGAGGATTTTATGTAGTTTGTGAACAGTATTTTCGTATTCACGATGATTTCACTCATTTTGAGATAGATTTCAATTATTTATAGCAGTAAGAGCTTTTCTTTATTAATCGAATCGATTCAATTCAATGCTTTTATATTCAAAAGTTCAAATATATTTTGGATGTTTTAGTCACTGTGTCCATTGCACTTTAATTTCACGTAAGCGTAATAGATAATTTCGCAATATATCTACCGCTACGCGTCGGGATCTTCACTACGAACATCTGCATATTTGCGAATTTTTCCCGATTACTTATCATAACTTCCGTATGCCGGGCAGAACTACTAAACTGATTTCGGAATAATGTCCACGAGCAGCGTTTAAGAAGTCTACACTTTTGGACGTACCATTTTAGCAGCTAATAGGAGACTAAAGAAAAGTTTTGAAAGAATAAATTTAGAGCTCCAAAAAACAGTGCAATTGCGCTTTATTTCCGATTTTGGGATCTTTAGGGACCCGCGTGGCGTGCTAAGCCGGTAAATTGATTTGCATCAACAGCAAGTCAATGTCGGGTGGGCAACACATAAGTCAGGCTTATTGAGAAATTAAATTTTAAATGAAATTAATTTTCAAAATAGTTCCAAACATGACACCGGTCATTTTTGCTCATTCTTTCCGCCTATCGAAAAATTCATTATTCGTCTCGTACTTTTTCCCCCAATATAACGTGAAAAAGACCTACACTGTTAGAAAAAAAAATGAAATTTCATGGGCAGTTGATCACTAATTTTCAGGACAATGACACTGAATGCAATTAAGGGTAAAAAAATCATGAAATTTTAGGTCTCACTGAAAGTTCAGTAAAAATCCAGTATTTTAAGCAGCATAAAGACGAGAATTTCTTAATTTATTTACATTTCCAATCTTATCTGAATACTGAATGCCAAATTACATTGAATTTTCTGTGAAATCTGAAATTTTATAATTTTTTCTCCCCTAAATTGCATTCAGTCACTCCCCTGAAAATTCAAGAATATATTTACCGGAATTTTCTGATTTTCTATTCATGTTCCGGGAAAAATTTAGCTGAAATTGACAGTTCTCTTTGATTTTCCCACGAAATTCTGAATTTCCAACATGAAATCCCTTGAAATTTCAGTGGTAATTAAATTCGCTAAAAATTCCTCAAAAGTGTACCGGAAATTTCAGACAAAATTCTCAACAATGTAGACATCGATCCCGCTCTACGATTACTCGACCTGTTTTGTAATTTTTCTCCCATTTAAATCATAAATAACACTTGCATGGCAATACGCGTCGACTCAGCGAGGCTGTCACCCACCCGGCGTCTATTAGTCTCGTAAATCCTCATTCGTAAACATTTGACACGAGTGAGATGATTATTTTAGCCGCAGCCAGTGCAGATAACAGAATCTACTCTTCTTCATTTCACTCCCCCTTCTCACTCGACTCAATTCCCGCCGCAGTCTCTTTCTCTTTCTCCCGGCGTCTGGCGACGATAGTCCCTCCACTCCGTGTGTGACGCGTCATGAGTGCGTCGAGACTCATAATTTATTGTCCACGCAGAATGAAACAACGAGATCTCCCTCCTGCATCCCCGTTCACTTCTGTCTGACCCGCTCCCCCGAGACTAACGAAAATGTTCCTGAGACTTTCCATTGATGTGATCTGAATTCACACTCGAGAACATTTTGACAAAGTGAAAACGTTAAGACTGAATGTCTTAAACTATGGGTCGATGATTCTAAAATAACCCATTTTGCTAAATGGATTTGTACAAAGTCGTGGCCACCATTCACTCACGATAACCTAGACCGTGCTGACCCCATATCCCCTTATCACCTTAAATTACAGTCTTTTGATCTCGCACAGTTCGAGACAGACATTTCAATTTTTACGAACCAAGAATCTCTTTATTGAGTTATCACAATTTCTCCATAAACTTGATTTCCTCATGCTCTTTTATTTCATTATCTTTTTATTTATCTATATTTGAATATTGGATGATGGAACGAGTCACCGGGGGGAAACAGTGGCCGCTCCACCGCTGGGGAGTGAGATAGCTGATATCAAAAGTCCTCACAGTGTTAACTGCCGCCCACGCAGCGCCCATGGTCACCGTCCGTATCCCCACGAGGTCGCGCTTGTTATCTTCATGAAACAGCACAAACCATTCTCCAAAATCCTTTCATCTACAGCATGTACATGATCGCTCCACTGGCAGCTTCGTGCATTCTCACTTTTTATGATGCATTAACCCCCCTCTAACACCCTCCCCCCATCGTTCCTCCCACACTGCTGGAAATTTATTGGAATGTAATTGAAGTTTGCATGCAGATTTTTGAAGTTGTCGTGTTGAATGGTTTTGTGATGAAGTTGCCCGTGACATTCCCGCCTTATGTGGAGTATTCGCGGAATTTCATTGCTTTTAATCTCAAATTTCAAGGGAAACGTTTTGAATATCAAAACGAAGTTGGTTAATGTGAAATTTCAATGAAGTTTTTTTATAACAAAACAGATCCAATGAATTTTCGGAGAAGCTCGTCATTGAAGAAGTATAGTAGAGGGAGAAAATTAGCGGAAAGTGGAAATTTTAGTGCAATTCTTTTTTAAGAATGGGTAAAAATATGAGAATTTCAGGTGAATATTTTCGTGAGCTGCAAATAAATTGAAAGTTAAGGATATCCAAGTACTTTGACTATTTTTTCTCCAGTGAAGTGCTTTTCTAGTTTTGTAGTCGAACATGAGAGTTTTCATTTGAGCCCCATTTGACTCTAAGTTTCCAGACATTTTAAAATGATTTTATTATTTAAATCCTGCAGATCTGAATTTAAATCTTGTTATTGTCCCGTTAGAAAACATGAAAATCTGAAAAAAAATAGGAAGTTTACTTTTGGAAGAAGACTGATGAAATAATTTAGAAATTGCAATTCTTAAAAATTAGGAGTATTTTTTGCAAATAATTTATAAACAATAAATTTTACACTATAAAAAGCATTTGTTCGGAATCGTAACAAATTTATTTATGTTCAGAATTTTGCCAAAAATCGATTTCATGTTAACATAATAAGTTTTCCGAAAGTTTAAACAATCTCAAATATTTTAGTATAAAAAAAGAATGTTAAAAAAAATAATAATTCTGCGCAAATATAATTCGATTGGCGCTGAATATTCATGATTTTTTAAACATTTTTCTCACGTAATTTAATTGACCAATTTGACGATTGAAAATGTTCGAATCTATAGTGTGGTCTGTACCAAACTATAAAAGATACTTGGATATCCTTCAGCTCAATTGGATATATTGTACGGAATATTCATGTTCAGTTGAATATTCGTATGAGGTGTAAAGTTCTTGTCTCATTTCTCATTAAAATCAATTCAGCTAAAAAAAAAATTTTCTGTTGAAACACAGACAAAAAAAAGTTGAATGTTTTGGGCTCCATGACATGATGAAATTTTATGAATGGAGAATTTCAAACTCAAGTGATTTTGTCACTAATTTTCAGTTCCATAACCCTAAATTTCCGTGATTAAATTCCATTTAGGGTAATTCCAAACAATGATTTTTGACCAAATGCGTTCATTCACTTTCATTCGTCTCCACGACCTTTAGGTGGGTGCAAGAAAAAAAATATCCTACCGGTGTGGGAAATCTTACTGTACAGGAGGATAATTTTTGCATCCATACGTGTTTTTTTTACCAAACGAATCGTAAAATATTCTCCACAAACGGATATTTTTTCATTGAATTACATTTCATTCCACGATTACCTTTCGTGCCGTAAAATTTGGACAATTTTCTAAGTAATTTTTATCCAACTTTTCTCTCCGTGCAGTCATGAATAAGAAATAAATAATAAATAAGAAAATTGATCATCGCATATTGCAATTAAAAAAAATTGATATTTCGAAATGACTTTAAATCCCTACTAGAATATGTCCACTGAATTTCGTGAAAATTCACTCATTTCCAAGAACGAAGTACATTGAAAATTCGCATTGAAAATGAGCTGCTTGTCATTGAATATTCCAAGAATTTTTCCTTGAAATTCGCCATAAATTCTCTACCAATGCACTCTCTCTGCAATTTACATTTAATCGTCTCACACCCAAACGGACAGAAGCGGAAAAACCGGATAAACTCAAATCGTTTCCACATACCCACAATCTCTATAATGAAAAACGGAAGTCCATCTCCATCTTGGACAATCGGTGGGCCCTTTAGCCACATCTCTTCCCCGGTTAAACCGCCTCTCTGAGCGACATTTCAGACTGCATTCTTTCCTTTACCACCGCCATATAACTTTCGTGCCTTGTATCCACACAGCGTTGGGTGGGTTTTCGTGTCGTTTCGCCTTCTCGTTATTTACTTCACGTTTTGTGAAAAATGAAAAACGCATCCCAGTGGCCAAGGAGTCGTATATCTCTTGTGCAAGTGCACGGGTGAAAGTACACTCGACAGTGTTCTCATCCAGTTAGAACAAAAACGCGTCATATTTGTGATGAAATGAACAGATAAAAAAAATCTCGGGATTGAGAATATTATCCTCAAAATTGACGACAAAATGACCAGTTTCGCCCAGGATTTAGTGAGTTACGGATACACTCTAAAAAAAAGTTACTACTCACCAGTACTGAATTCTACTTGGGAGAAGTTTTCTTGTGAAAAGTTGGGAAACTACTTGTCCCAAGTACTTTTCATGTCCTTGGGTGAAGTACAATATTTGCTAAGCAAGTAGGAAAAGTACTAGGAGGAAGTACTTTTATTACTTCCTGTCAGCATTTTTCTTACTTCTCACAAGTACTTTTAATGCTTGGAGCAAGTAATTTTTCTACTTCTCGCGAGTACTTTTATGACTTGATTCCAGTACTTTTGGTTGGTTATTTTGTTGGGGAATTTCATATCATTAATTATCATTCTCATTATCGTTCTCATTATCATTATCATTATCATTCTCAGATGACAATGACCAAATTTCATCGAGGGGAGGTTACGATGAGTTTAAAAATCGCGAGATATTGCAGTAAGATTTATCACACATTGATGATT
>NW_021683643.1:2258622-2259844 GCF_001412515.2 Diachasma alloeum
AGTATTTTTTCTACTTTTGAGAAGTACAGCTCGGTACTCAGTACAAGTACTTTCAGTACTGATGATGAGTACAGTTGGTACTTGTCACCAGTGCTAATTGTACTTGGAGCATAAAACTTGTATTCAGTCGATTTTCGACTTGGACCAAGTAAAAAAATTAGCTTTTCTCCAGAAACGCCTCGGTACTGAATACAAGTAGTTTTCCTACTTATCAGAAGTAATCTTTTTTTAGAGTGTACACGGAGAGAAATTCTTTAGAAAAATTCTAGTGCTATGTGCATATGTGCACACATGAACGGGAAAAATTTACGTGTTACTCAATAAAATTTCCAGTGCCGGCATTGGCAATCTATAATATCTCGAAAATTACAGGGGCAAAATAGGCCATCCTTTTTTAATTAATTTTTATCCACAAATTATGAAAATTACAGTTTTTTTCTAATCACTGATTTTGATAATTACATTTAGCATGATTTAATCGAATCTATTATGAATAGGGACTATGGAGTTATAACATCCATATTATTCTAACGCAACTGATGATCACCTCAAAAATTAAATTTTTGTAAAAGATATTAAATTTCCTTCTATCACTCGGTTACTTTCCCTCAAGTAAATCTGTTCGACTCCAAATATTCTCACATGGAACATAGTTCTTCGGCAGAGGAAATTGTTTCTCTGTGTGTTCTCCCGTCCCCGTATATAATTAACAATACAAACCGAATGTATTTTTCGCCCTCTCCTCTACCTACACCAGGACATTAATTCAATTTATCCCCAAACAATTTCACCATTTCCTTATCTCCCATACAGAAGCCCCACACAATTCACCTACAGCTGGAAATCCACCTAAAAATTTTTACTCCCCACATATCTCCCAGCCCTGCGATACGAAATCACTTGCTATCTGCAGCCGAGACACCCTCGACTTGTCCATGGAAAACTCTTTACGACCCTAGTCCAGCCGTAATGTCTGTCGTTGAATTCGCAAACGTGCCGCTGAGACCGCGTTCTCCCTCCATACGTATCGCCGTAAATACCGGTATCTGGTGTCGTAAAGTACGGCATTGGTTTTCCATGGCGGAGGGCCTCCACCGGGGCTGCAGAGTAATACCCGCGGCTAGTAGCGCTCTTCAGCCAGATAGGAGGGAAGCATCAGCAAAGGGAGGCAGAGGAGCAACCCAAAGCCGCGAAGGAGAATAGGATGAGGAGCGGCGGGTGG
>NW_021683643.1:2259854-2340518 GCF_001412515.2 Diachasma alloeum
CAAAGGGGGGGGGGCGGGAAGAGGGTAAAAGAGTGAAACGATAATTTATGTCGCGGCACACCGAGAGAAGCCGCGCGCCGTGCGCGCTGACAGTTGAAACACACGGTGGTGACTCTCGGATTGGCCGGCGGTTGAGGCACCTTATAGGGTGATCGCGCATGCGCTCGGGCTTGCGACATCCATCAGCGTCTACTGGCGTGCGGCTGTCACACGGCGTAACCTACCGTCACTTCTCCTCGCCTCGGCCATTCTTACAACCTCCTCCTTTTGACTCTATACCCCATTCCTCGTTCCCCTCGTTTCCCTATCCTTCTTTGTAAATCCTCCATTTCTTATTCGCATGTATATTTACGCGGATTTGCAAGGGCATGGAAAATAGTCGGAGGCCGAGTCTGGATGGAGTGTATGTATTGACGTGGGGGAAAAATACGGTGGAGGTTTTGGCTTTAGGAAGGCTGAGGCTTGGATTGGAATAGGATTGACTCGAGCGATGTTTGCTGAGGTGTTCCTCGCAGTGAGGGAATATCGACATTTTATCGCAAAACCGATCTCGTCTTGCGTGAGATGTGTCAGCTGCATGAATGCAGAATTTTCACAGAGAAGTTCTAGATATTTGTTAAATATAACTGTCACTTGCTCTCAATCGCAATGAGTTCGAGGAAATGTAATAATCATTTTTGCTGCCTTGAAACTTCCGTTGTCTCTTCAGGAATAATGTCATTCGTTTGTTGAGGGGAGACGGAACCCCTTTGTCTACATCAAATCTAAGAATTGTGTTTTTTCCTACAATCATTAATTTCTATCTATGAAATTACTTTATCGAGTCGATTAGCACATTGTTGAGTCAATGAAGTAGTTTAATGAATAAAGAATAATAATTGCAGGAGAAAACACAATTCTAAAGATTCATATAGACGCGAGGGTTCCGTTTCTCCTTAAATTGATTAGAATCGATTGAATATTCAATGCCATCATCTCTCGATCTTAAATGGAAGGTGGTATGATCTCTCTATCGGGGTATTCCCCGATAGAGAATACCCCGCCAATACCCTAGTGGAAAAACCTAAGGCAGAGGCGTAACACGCCTGATCAGAATTTCGGATCGGACTTGATCAGTTTCTGATCAAGACCTGAACGGAATTCCCACTCGGGTGTGAGTCAATTTGAGAGTGAAATTCGTAAGTGTCCTGGTAGCTCAGATGATAAGAGCACCCGACGCGACATTGGGAGGTCCCGGGTTCGATTCCCGGCTAGGAAGTTACTAATTTTTTCTCTCAAAAAATTAAATTTAATTAATGCCTAATGATGGAAGGCGGAGAAACCCTAGTGGAAAAACCTAAGGCAGAGGCGTAACACGCCTGATCAGAATTTCGGATCGGACTTGATCAGTTTCTGATCAAGACCTGAACGGAATTTCCACTCGGGTAGCGTTGATTGACTGTCCTCTTTTTCTTGATAACTCATAAACAGTTCTCGTTCACAAATCCCTCCCCGAGCTACCCGTACGATATGCTAGATTCGTTTTGGGACATCCTGTATAGCGATGGTCGGTTAAAGATCTAAATATTGCATACGGCGGCCAAAAATCGACCATCTTGGTGGGTTTTGGACCTAACGCCTTTTTACGACCACTTTGGTCTCCACACGGAGAATATTAATAGCCAAATACCGACCGAATTGGACGTACTGTTCGTCGAATTCTTCTAAGTTCTTCGTAGACTTCATTTATGACAAAGTTCAGGCTTTGAACTTTAATATATTCTAACTCGTGGTATCCTTATTTATGTTTATGTTAGTATACTTGTAGTATAATCATTTCAAGTGAAACAAGAACTGGGAGTCTTTGAATTGGAACTGTCGAGTTTTTTAATTACGAGCTTTCGTGTTCTTAAGCTCTGAAAATCTGAAAGGATATAATTTATAGGATTAATTACACATTAATTAAACTGTAATTGAGTCACGATGTCCTGTGATAGGTTTCAATGAGAGAGGAGTTGTAAATTACATTGAGACAGAATTATAGATTTCAGAGGTATTTTAAAAGATACTTGAATTATACAGTCGGGTACTAAAGTTCATGAACAAAACACATAGGATGCAAGTGCAGGCTGTTCACGAACTTAAACCCGCGACTGTACATGAGTTGATTAATGTCGGAACAGGATAAATCGTCAATACAAGATCCAAGCGTTTCTCAAAAAAAGTAAAGTTTTACACGGAGAGAAAAGTTGGATAAAAATTACCTCGAAAATCGTGACAAATTTTACTATACGAATGGTAATCGGGAAGCGAAATGTAATTCAGTGAGACAATACTGATTTTCAGCGGATATCTTACTGATGTAAAAAATACATTTATGGATGCAAAAATTACACTGTTAGAAATTTTTTGAAATTTAGGTAACAGATGCATTTAAATTTTCAATTTTTATGTTGATATTTTTGAATTGATGAATTCTTGTAATTAATTTCTCGAGCCTGATGAAGATTAAATTTTAATCGAAACGTCGCGGTATTTGACCATGAGACCGTGTGGCTTTCACTGTGTCGAAAATCCCATGATTCCACCTCATAATTAATTATTATATGTGTACGTCCACGTGAAAAGGGCCCACTCTGTCGCATCTAGTTTCCGAGATATTCACGTTTTTCTCTCCACATCTCCCATTTAAACCAATGTTAAATTGTTTTTTTGATCGTCTATACTGACGTCAGTTTTCATTCTATCGGGTTGATTTTGGGCTCAAAATGTGAGAAATCTGATCAAGATTATCGGAACCTACATAACTCCAATACCGTCAAAGTGGGCCCTTTTCATGTGGATGCCCACATATGGACGTGAACCATCATTTATTTATTTTTACTAATTCGAATTGTCCGAAAAATTGATCAACAAAGTCCGAAAAAATCAGCCACTCAAATTTCTAAAAAAAGCTTCATTCAATATATTTGTTCCAGCAGCCGCCCGGCTCGCAGGAGCGTGGAAGCGGCTTGGCTTTGGGCTGTCAAGGTGGTGGGCCAGGGAGCGCAGGGGGTCCTGGAGTTGATCAAACGAGAGACCTTAGTCCATGTCTCCCGGCGTCGATGGGTGATGCCGCAAGACCCACAACTCTACCCTGTAGCCCACCTGCTGCCCACCACCACGGTGTTCACCGTACACCGCTGCATCAAACACACTGTGGTACTAATAATAATTGTTACGACGGCTCGACAACCCCCTACGACTCGCGGGACTACGGATCGCCGGGTAAGTCAACATCCCAAATTAATCAAGTGTTCAACAATCAAAATACGAAACAAAATACATTCTGCATAACGGATATTCAGATTGGTGTCGTAAAACAGGTGGCGATTACCGGAATAGCTACGAGAATCCTAGTGATCTGACAATGCCACCGCAGACGAATCAACAGTGTCATCACAATCAGCAGTTGCACAATCACCAGTCGCAGGTGCAAGTGCAGCACCAAACAAATCAGCAGGATCATCGTAATAACGATGATATACATGCTATACCAAAATTGGAACCACCACCAACACCACCGTCACAGGCTGAGGACGTCCCAGGGGTCGTGTGCGCTGGATGTGGTCTCAGAATATCCGACAGGTTTTATCTACAGGCGGTAGACAGAAGGTGGCATGCCGCTTGCCTGCAGTGCTCCCACTGTCGTCAGGGCCTCGACGGCGAGGTCACCTGCTTCAGCAGGGACGGCAACATCTACTGCAAAAAGGATTACTACAAGTAAGTGGGCTCTCCATCCTCAATGTCCTCTCTTTTTTACCCTCCTGTTTTCTTGTTAAAACCACTTTTCCCAATTTCTTACTTCACCACTTGAAGAGCAAATACTGACGATGCTGACCCATTTACAACGGCTGTCGGCAATTCGTTGGGCTTTGGTACTTTTGCACTCGTGAATAGCAGAGTAAAAAGGGGGAAGAGAATTGTAACCACTGAGGTTACACTTTGCGGATGAAAGAGCGATTCGGCATTGAAGCGTATAACCCACACTCCTTTGAGTCTTGTCCTCGTGATTCACGAAAGCGAGGCACGAGAGCGATTTAACCGCCAGTCGTGGTCTAAAACCTTGAACGACCTTCTCCACAAGCCAGAGCAATGTTGCGAGTTTAAATCTCAACGAGTGTTGTACAAACTCCACTGAAGACCCTTAAATTTAAATTGGAAAGTTTATTGCTATCCTTGCAATGCGGAAAGTCCGGCCACTGGGAGATTCACCAACATGAGCCCCATGAGTTGGTGGATATTTTTGATGCATTAGTAGCTGAGAGTTAAGGATAGCCACTCCAGTAACTTCTCCACCTAACGTGGGTATCACTCGTCTCGTGATGAAATGTAGATCGACGGTGATTTACTTATCGTGAATCGTCGCTTCGCCGGAGGTAAATGGCCGAGTCGTGACCATTAGTTCGTGGACTTGGGGCTACTGCAAGCAGGCCCCAAGGAGCGCAAACGCTTCTCTCCACCTTTTTCATTCACTTGGGGTATGCGTTTTGCCAGCATGAAGTATCCGCCTCTGTGTGGAGTAATTTACATGGAAAAAATTCCAATTCCCCAACCACTAAACTACGCTTTATTCTTTGGAGATTGTAGAAGAGAATTTGTTTCCACTTAAAATGCGACTTAAGTGACTCTAAACACTCTTTGTATATCCGTAAAAGTGCAGATACTTCCAGGAAATTCAAATCCTCGACCCCAAAAGCGATTGCAAGGACAGATTAGAGGCCATTGTCTCAGCTATGAAAACCATTCCGTTATAGTGGTCACCATTCTAAGACCCAATATCACAGCGCAAATAGAATTTTCCACCACGCAAAAGCCAATGTCATCCAGATTTACTTCAAGTACTTTAAAACCATTTTGGGCGCGCAGTTGAGCACGTGTTTGTCGTAGGGGTCGCCCTTTTATTTCCATTCGATTGGTACCACGTGGACAAATTTTCGTTTCATGTTTGCTGAACTGGCATTAACTCAAACCTGACATTGAATGATTGCCCATATTACCAACGTGTTCCCCGGAAAAACTCCTCAAATAGTTTAAACTCAGCTGCGTTTCGGGCGGTTGACGATTTTTGCAGCCAGATGGAGAGAGTTCGAAAATAAAATTCTCAGCCAGGCTGGATGGAGCTAAAATTACATTAGCGTATCGTATGTATACCAGATAGATTGAGAGACTAGATAAGAAGCAGGTCTTAGGCTTGCAGTAATGAAGACACGGAGAGGCAGAGAGAGACGGTGGAAGATAAAGATTGGGTACGGCAAACAAGAAGCGATGAGACTGTTAAAGAGCTGGAGGAGGGGAGAGGAAATTGTTGTATGGCACAAGACTTGAGAAGATAGTGAAGCGACATCTTTGATATACTATTTCGCGCGCACGCGCCCCATCACGTGTCCCCTGCGCATGCGTAATCCATTATCCGGGGATTAAGGTGTTTCGGTTGAAAAGTCAAAATAATGAAAAAACATTGGAATCCTTGCACATTTTCTTCGGATTTCAGTTTCAAGAAAAGAAATAATGAAATTTGGATGTTTTTGTAACCCCTCCAGCTATAACCACAAAGGTCACCCCACTCTCAATTAGGGAAATTTCCATCGCAGCCAAATAAATAATGAACTATTGAGGAAAAACTAGTGGGTGATAAATCAAATCTTTCTTGAGAACACCTATAAGTTTCAGATTTTTTTCAGATTTGATAAGAAAGTTAATTGAACAAATGATTCGGAAAATTATGAGTTTCGGGGCAATTACGCCCTCACGCGCAGGCGCGTGATTCGAATGTCAGTGAGCATCATGGGAAAGGTATGGGTTGGACCATGGAACTGAGAGAGAGAAAACACTCGACAGGTTTACCAACTCGAGACGCATTTTAATATTATTTTAATAATTAGAATAACATCCAATAAAAATTATTTGACACCCGTAGGTGATGAGAAAAAATCAATCAATCTGATAAATAAAATCAATATTCAAAAAATGTTCAAATGGACACTTAAATAGTTACTTGAAAATTGAGAAAATTTCGTGCTCAACGATTAAATCAGGGCTCGAGAACAATAAGACTCCCTTTTCGTTTCACCCCCCGGTGATCTACACACGAAACACCTTAAAGGAATACTTTTTTTGGAAGGACACTTGACCTCTCGCGATTTTTAGTTTGCAGTGTTTACGTACGATTCCAACCCCCCATGCCTGCAGTGAAAATTTGACATCCTGTCACGACAGGTTATGAGCGAAAGCTTCTTATCTGAAACCTTTGCATGTAGGATCTCGGTAAACTTGAAAGAGAAAAAAAAATTGAGGAACAGGCATAGGAGAGGCCTCTCGACTGTTATTACAGGGGCACATCGCGTGAGGAAACAGTATCCCTTGTCATCTGCACATCTCCCGACGTTGGAAATCAACAGACATACATAGAGGAAATGACTTTATTTTAATTCCTCACCATTGTTTTTCTCCCACTCTGACCAGGCTTACCGGGAAATCGGTTCATCTAACTTCACCAGTGACTTTTTACTCGCCTCTTTTTTTTCCCCACCGGTGGTCTAACCTCGCCAACATCACCGATCTGCGATGTCAGATTGGAGTCCAAAATTAGCAGTGTCGATAGTGCACACACTTGCACACGTACGTGGATATATTTTTTTTTTCTTCTCGTCACCTCGCGTGACGTCTCGGCCCGCCCGGGTGGCTTCGTCGTAAAAATTGCCTGCGCGTAAAGAGATCGTTGGCTATATACTTAAGCACATTGGCGAAGAGAGCATTGCCTGCCCCTCGGACTCTTTTCATAAGTGAGAAGGACTTCCTGGATTATTTTCTCTCACTATGGCTACGTCTTTATTCACAATATAGCCGTAGCCCCAGACGGTGAAACGTTATGTACACTAGTCAAACGAACAGAGCGTGAACCGAGTCGTATGTACGAGACTCTGATATATATCAGTCTGATACACTTTAGCCGAATGGCCACCCCATATACCGCGGGGATAAGATCTCAGTGCGTTTGTTAAGTGTCAGGGTTTTGATGTCTCGGAGAACTCTTCCATGTAACAATTTAACCGAAATGTGTTCTCGATGTTCTCTCACTCGGTGGACAATTTCCATGCGGAGAAGGAAGTTATCGGGGAGCAAAATTCGGTACACTGTGAGAATTTTTCGAAATTTCAGGGAAAATATGGGGGTAATTCTCGTGAGAGTGACATTGAATCCGATTTAGGGGAAAAATGACAGGAATTTTCAATTCTCCTCTGAATTTTTCGGATTTTTCCGAATTGTCACGGAATAATTGGACTGAAAAATTAAGTATTTTATTGATTTTAACATCATTTGAACAGAAAAACAATAGATTATTTGATTCTCCAATGACAAAAGCTCCTGACATTTCAGTGGAAATTAATCATGATGAAAATTTTTAGATGACAAAAAAATTTTCTTGAAAAAGTCTTCATTGAACCAAAAAAATTGAAAAATCTACTGTCTGCCACATGACTGCTCCGCATTGTTGAAACTTTTTGTCTGAAATTTCCGGTACACTTTTTGGAAATTTTTATCGAATTTAATTACCACTGAAATTTCAAGGAATTTCATCATTGAAAATTCAGAAATTCGTGGAAAAATCAAAGAGATCTGTAAATTTCAGTTCCATTTTTTCCTGAAAATAAATAGAAAGCTAGAAATTTTCAGGACAGTGACACTGAATGCGATTTAGGGGGAAAAAATCATGAAATTTCAAATTTCACTGAAAATTATATGTAATTCGGTACTGATTATTCATATTAGATCAGAAAATCAAATAAATTAATGAATTCTCGTCTTTATGCTGCTTAAAATTCTGAAATTTTACTGAATTTTGATTGAAACCTGAAATTTTATGATTTTTTTCCCTTAAATCGCATTCAGAGTCACTGTCCTAAAAATTAGTAGTCAACTGTCCATGAAATTTCATTTTTTTTCTAACAGTGCCGAAATGTTTAAATTGTAGCTGCTCCAAAATAGTTAGAAATAAAAACTAAAAATACACATTGAATCATTATTCGTCAAGGATTGGGGAACAATAACAGTTAAGTCATGCAGAAAATTTACTGTATATGCAGAGATGTGCTCATTGCTCCCCCAAAAGTCACTCTTTTCCTCAACATAAAACGCCAAATTTTCTTCAGTTGAATGATTTTTAATTACCGAACCGTAAAATCCATCCACCGTTCCATCATTTTCCGGATCATTTTTCCTCAACTTTTCTCCCCGTGAAGAGACAAGTTCTTGAACGTTTTGTTTTCATCCTTCTTTTTTGTTTCATTTTTCTTGTTCATCCAGAGATACGTTGTTAACGAGCATTGACCGTTCGAAACGTGCAATGAATTATTTGACATTTCCGATTCAGGAAGTGCATCGCTGAGGCCTCGCATGTGAGTATTAATGGTGAATCCGTGTGCTTCGTGCACAATTTTGCGATGAATTTAACCTGAAAACTGGGATAGTTTCTAGAGGTTTAACCGGTTTAAGGACGGATCGGAATGCATCGTTGAGGGATATCGAGATACCATATCGCATATATAACTGGGGAGAGGCAAGAAGCTACAGGTAGAGGTTCAAACGTGGCGAGGGGGGACAGCGATATAGCGCCGGGAAGGGACGGATGATGGAACGCTCGGTATTACTACTGTGTCGTTAGAGAATTTATCGTTTAACAAGATGCATATCGACGAGCGAGATACATCGCTCACGGTGGATTAAACCGAGTCATAGATATGCTTCGAATGAAGTAAATGAGCCTATCACGGGATTGAGATACAGTGCGTATTGAAACGAGTAAATCTTCACCCTGTCATTATCCAACAGAGGTAATGCCATATAACAATGAACTCCTCTCGTTTGTCGCGACAAAGTGGCGCATTAAATCGTCCCTCTGCTTGACAAATTGGTAGTAACTCTTCAGCAGGCAGTTACCGGTCACCCCACCTCCTGGGTATCCTCCGAGTGCATAATAAATTAATTAGGATTGGCGAGCTGAGTGTATTTTTTTTACTCTGGATGAACACCTGAGTGGCAAGTAGACGCTCATTTTCATGCCATCCGTTTATTCCGGTAATAGCTTGACTTTTTGCCTGATGAAATCATACGAACGACAAAGAATTGTACATTATGTCAGTCTTGGAGATTGATCAGAGATAGCCGAGTGAATAAATTTGAAATTTGCATTTAATTAAGGAATCAATTGGCCGGTATATGGCCAGATATACAGCTTGGATATACGATATATTCATTCTACTTTCAACGAGAGAATACACCTCGGTCAGCTTCTATCTGGCGATAACTCTCCGAGTGAGTTGTTCCTTCAATCTTTCATGGTGATCGCAGTCATTAAGTGCAACTCGGGTACGCATTAAAATTGCACGATTCACGTTGGTGAATTATTCTGACGTACACACATGGTGCGCCGTCGGTGGCTCGGTAAGAGCGGCACGGGCCCGATTGATCGATAGATCATCGTATCTCATAACGTAAATAATCGGTGGATAAAGCGACCGGACAGCGAATGAAAATGAAAAAACATTGGAGTACAAAGAAGGGACTAAGTGGCGAGTGGAGGTGAAAGTAATTTATAGCGCAGTCAAGATGATTTTTACACGTCAACAGCAGTGAATATTAAAATCTAAACGTGAAATTTTCGTACTTTGAAGGAGAAAAATAAATATCCACGGGTGAATTTCATCGTGGCAGTGAAAATATCCACTCGATAAATAATTCCACGGTAAACTCGCTGCGACGTGGCTTTCAGCTACCTCTTTCCTTGTAAATTCAACCACGACTCATGGCATAAATTAAAAGGTGAATTTTACGACTATGAGGATCGTAACGTTACCAGTCTTGAATCCATGTCCTGACCCTGTGTCGGTGATGTATGGGCTGTTTACTCCACGTACTTTAACAGTTTCCGATTATTCAAAGTGGCTGGCGTCGAAATTGAATAGGGGAAGTCCTGGGGAGATTGACACCTCGAGAGGAGAATCGCCAGTCATCGTTGTAATCTCAGGTCTTTAATCAGAAATAATTTCATTTGTTCCGAGAACACAAGTAACGGAAAGGTACTGTATAATAGTCCGAGTCGAAAATCCGTCGCAGGTAAACTCAACGACTTGGTTATTGATGCCGTGAGACACTTTACGAGACAAAACTTTGGAGAGATGATATCGGTCTCAATGACCATGAAAATCTTTGTTCTCATCTCAGTCTCGAAATAGGCAGTATCGACTTCGTTCGTGATGACTCCGAGTCGATTTATCTCATCTCGGTCTCAATATCGGACCTTAATATTCTGCTCCTCATTTTTTAACCTCCACTTTTTTACCCTTATATTCGGAAACTTAGTGCCTGACCTTTATATTACACTTAAGAGGGCTTGCTACAACCCGGACTGATACAAAACAATCATCTTCGAATTGAAACACCTATCCCCGAATTTTTTTCCGAGCTAGATCCAACATCATCTCTTGACCTCTTCGAAAATCAAAATCCGAAAGATGCAGAATACGCGTTGATGCGAATGAGACACCGGACCACTTCCTGGATAATACCGGGGTGGCAGTGGTCACGCATCGCGAAGATGGCGTGCCTGGCCAGATCCACACATATAAAACAAGAGACTGGGCATCACCACGGGGGCCCACTCTTATTAAACCCCACACATGGATATACCCAGGGATGTATAACACAAAAGTTGAAGTATTTGCGCGCCTCCTCGTCCCTCCCAAGAAGCCCGTTCCAAGCGGATAAGAGAGTGCATCGCGTGTTCCTCCACGATGACTGAACTCGACTTCCACGGTCTATCTATCATCAGCGGATCCGAGCCCATCTTGATAGAGACGCTCTTGGTTTTTCGCGGGAGAACTAAAGTGTCCCGCGTTCCTGTTCCCATGACAGATACCAACAAAACGCAAACACGTTATTCTTTTTCTCCCTCAGTCTTTCCTCTTCATAAAACATTAACGCGCNGGGGGGGGGGGGGGGGGGGGGGGGGGGGGGGGGGGGGGGGGGGGGGGGGGGGGGGGGGGGAGTATCGCTGCGGGCGTTAACATTTTGCTGTGAAAAAATCCACATGAACCAGAAGGTGCTTATAAATCCCCATTCGGCCAAACCAAAAGTGGCGCGAGAGGGCACTTTAAGCGGGGCAGGAACTTTGGCTGTCTTAAATCAACGCCTATAATCAAAGAAAACAGCGAGTGGTAATTGAGCCATAACCCCCCTATGGACGTCTCTGCTGGTGAACGCACAAATATTTCAGCGCCCAGAAGCTTGCTCATAATTTAACACTCATAATTAAGATGCTGCGGCCCAGTGTGTGCGAGAGACTCCGTGAGAGCAACCCAATACCCCATCGTTGAAACTTATCACGGACAAACCGATGTTGACGTCTGGGCATTAAACCGTCAGATTGAACCCCCCCCAAAATGTGTTTATGAGAGAGACAAGCGTGTTTGAAGAAAAACGGAGGGACATTTTGTTCAATGACCGCGGGAGTGAAAGAAAGTAGTCTATAAAAATTCCACGGAATTCCATGGGTAGATATCTCGTGTGGCGTCCCGTCGGGATTTTCGGTGGAAAAAGTAGCCATGGGCATAAATATGACGGAGTCACGACCCTGCCGAGGGAGCAGGGTAACATAATACCACCGCGGTGCCGTGACATAGCTGACACCCGGGGGCATGCATCATCGGTAGCCGCCACGATGTCGCAGTATTTCTCAGATTCTTTCACCCAACTCTTTGCCCACGAATGTCCAAGTGTCCGTGGTGAGGGCATTTTCGGGGGAAAAATTTTGGAAACAATTCTAAAACCTCCACGACATGCACAGACCCAGAAATTTCCCACAAATAGGGTAGCTGGTGCATGCACCGCCCACCTGAGCGAAATGAGTCTTTTTTTTCCAAGCTCACTGTCGGAAAAAAAAACAAATTTCATGGACAGTGACTATTAATTTTCAGGACAGTGACACTGAATGTGATTTAGGAGAAAAAATAATGAAATTTCAGGTTTCACTGAAAATTCAGTAAAATTTCTGAATTTTAAGCCGCATCAAGACGAGAATTCCTTAATTTATTTGAATTTCCAATCTAATCTGAATATTTAGTGCGAAATTACATTGAATTTTCAGTGAAATCTGAAAGTTCATGCTTTTTTCCCCCTAAATCGCATTCAGTGTCACTGTCCTGAAAATTCAAGAATATATTTACCGAAATTTTCTGGTTTTCTATTTGTTTTCAGGGAAAAATGGAACTGAAATTTACAGTTCTCTGCGATTTTTCCACGAAATTCTAAATTTTCAATGACGAAATTCCTTGAATCTGCAGTGGTAATTAAATTCGATAAAATTTTCCGAAAAGAGTACCGGATATTTCAGACAAAAATTTTTAACAGTGCTCGCACTCTACAAGAAGTCATAAACGATGAGAATGGCTTCTTCGAGGCGTTTACTCGAAGATGTGAAGCAGACAGATTTTTTATGAACATTAAACATATTTAACTATGTAATCCAATTGCCATCGGCCAGCGAGCGATGGAATCGAACTTTGAGGGTAATACCGCCCGGTATGCGTCCAATACCGCCCACCTTGTTTGATGACTTTTTTGACCAATGCAGACCAACTATTCTAATTTTTCCTATTTTCATCCTTCGTTTCCATTCTTTGGTTCCATTTTGAGAAAGATTTCACGTGAATAATAATAAATTATCCTGAATTTACCCGATGTTCCAGTGACCACCGACTACCCCAAACAATCGAGCTGTCACTCGACCGTCCTCTACACTGATAGAATGATTCATTTATTCCAAACGAGATTCGTTAACTATTAACGAATGGTAGAGTTGAATATGACCAAATGAATATTCGTTAATAGTTAACGAATGGTTCACTTGAATGGCGAAAGTCAAGTCAAACAAGGCTCCTCAAATATACATTCGTTAACTATTAACGAATGAACATTTGGTGAGACCGAATAGACCCTAACTGCAACCAAAATCCATTCGTTAACGATAACTAATCCGTTCTACCAGTGTAGCTGCAGAGTAGCTTCTATAGCAGCCCTATAGAAACCCTGGGCGGTATTACCCACAAAGTCTGGGCGGAATAACCCACAAACGCGGAAGCTGCTAAAACAGCCAATAACTGATAAAGCGATTTTTCTGCTATTGAAAAGGTCGCAATGGATGTGGAAACGTACAACTAACATATATTTCGCACTCCAGTCAATCAGGAACCAACTGAAAATTTGAAAAATCTTAAATTCTGGGATCGAAATATTTTAACAATTTGATAGAAAATGATTTGGATTTTTTTAACAATGTTTCCACGGGAGAAATTGAAAATTTCTGTTGAAATTACTTGTTGTTATCAAATATTTGCATAATAAAAACACAAAACAATTTTTTTCTCAGTCAATCCTGCGAAATACGGGTGGGCAGTATTACCCGCTGGGCGGTACAGGCCCCAGCTATCCTAGTCCGTCCTAAGACTGTCCAGCAGCAGTTAAGAATCCTCTGCAGGATAAAACAAAGATGATTGTTCCACCTAAAACAGATAACGAATGATTAATATCTCACTGTGTTGAATACAGATAGGGATAACTACGGGAGGTGACTGGCCCAGTATCACGATGTAGTAGATCTCGTGAGATAGCCCGATGAACGCATTTGTACAGGCGACACCTGCGGCCACCAGTGGCCATGCATCATCTGTATGATCACCACTGGTAGAAATACCCTCAGAAAACAAGCACAACATGTGTACATTATGCCGGGCTCATACATACCGCCTCATTGTCCGCTTCAAATCCCCGCCGAGCAATCTGTTTCGGATTCTCTCAAGTCATAAACAGAGTCCAACGCCATTTTGGTGGCTTGTCTGGTCTGAGTGTTGACTTTATTGCCAGTTATACAGATAGAAAGAGACCATTTTTTCTCTGAAATCATCAAATAAAGTAATCCAAAAGTGCATTTCACCTCACTTTATCTTCGTTTTACTCTTTTATTAGTAGCAGATCGTTGCTCATCGCCATGTTAGGGCAATTCGGCGTAGCACCACAGGAGGGCGGGGTCCCTCTCCTGGGATAAACACCAAGTTACAAGGTCATGTTCACCTCTCTCATCCCGTTGTTCACGCAAATATTGCAAGAGTGTCACCACCATAAACTACTCTCGCTAAAAAGTATCGGGTTACCTTGGCTTTATGCCTTATAAAGCACGCTGTACTTTATATCAAGTGTTTTATAAATCTAAACACGCTTGAATATTTGCGCAATGCGAATAAAAAGCTCACGATGTTGGCTGGAGGGGACCAGGCTGTTGATAAACTGAAAAAATTTTCTTGTCATCAAGAAATATCACTCAGATACGACTTGTCGTTTGGGATTAAAGGCTCAACATAGAAATAATAAAAGGAAAAGTTCTTATGATACTTACAGCGCGATACAGATCCCAAACGCACTTTACGATGTCGTGTTGCCGTCGCATTAGTCAGCCGGCAAATGTCTGAACCCTGGGAGGACACGAGGTGGTAGTTGCTATTCCTTGTGTATATGTACACGATTAAAACCACTGGCACCATGGTACTGTATTTTGCAACCTGTTTCCTCCCCCCCTGTCCTCTCTGGGATGACGCATTTGTGGCCCTCTCTCACAGTGGATCCGACACTGTAAATTATTATTTCTTCGATAAGGAAGACCAGTGGCAAGAAAGAGGTAGCACAGGGGGAGGACGAAGGAGCGAACGAAATAACCTGGGGAATTGTAATTAAAATGCATCGCGAATAACCTTCCCCGATCTCTCTCCCCCCTCCCCCCCCCCTCCCCTTCTAGAACGTGGGGCGATAAGAAGATGGAAGAGACAGGGTAAGGAATACTTCGACCATATATACGTGAATATTTTATAACCTCTGTTGAATAGTCTTTATATTATTTCAAAATTGCATTATTCGCTGACCACTCGTTCATCGATCCAAGAATTAACTGAGAGATATTGTGGAAATAAAAGTATTGAGGAGAATTGAGTGCTCCATGCATCTCGTAAGTCGAATGGGAATAAAATAAAATGTCGTGCAACGCTTTAGGGACACGGTATGCCAATAAGAAGATGCTGGTAATATAATGCCATGATCTAGATTAATGCGGGGGGAGGAGAGGGCGATCAAGAAGGGAGTAGCAGTCACGTACAACGTCCCACGCGCAGCGGTGTCCAACTGCATACGTGCGACAGAGAGTCAACCGGTGGATGCTGCATCATTCATAAAATAAAACGTGTTACATGGGCATATTAAAATATGATAAAAGTTGAAATGAAGGGAGTTTTTTGAAACATCAAACCAGGGGTCTGATGAATGACTGTGTGGAGAGGAATGTACGAGAAATGTTTATATGGAGCCGTTCATTTTTTTAATAAAGCGGAAGGAAAATTCTAGTGTTAACACGAGAAGTCGCCTGGTTTGGTGCATTTTGTTATTGTTTTCAGAGAAAATTGTTCGAACGTTAAATAATGCTCGGCAAAATTATTGAAAAAAATTGCTGCGGAGAGAAAAGTTGAATTATGACGTAATAATAATCGCATAAAATTTTTAGTCCAATTCTTAATTTTTGTCATTTATTCTATTCATTCGATCGAAAGACAAAGATAGACATCGAATTTATGGGTATTCTCCCATTATTCGAAAAAATATATCGATTTTAAAACTTTCCGGAGACATTGAAAAATTAATTTTTTTTATTCCTTCCCGCCCACGTTATTTTGCATTTTTTCATTTTTTCTGGTTAAAATGAGATCATACAACTTGAAAATATTCATATCCTTCCCATATTTGAAGAAAAAATAATAATTTTAAGTTTCCACCGACACAAATGAAGAAAAACAAATTTTTCGATTTTCTAGATGATTATCCGTTCTTAGAAATTTTCAGTCTCCAATTCGAGATTTTTTTGCTGTTCAATTTCATTCATTACATTCATCGTTCTATCAAAAGACAAGGGTAGAAATGGAATTGATGGGTATTCCTTCATTATTCGAAAAAATATTTGATGCGGTCATTCGTATATTTGAAGAATAAGAATGCATCGAATTAACTTAATCTAATCCTGAAGACGGAAAAGGCGAAGAAAATGAAATTAAATAATACTGTATAGACTGACCCAACGATGGGCCCAAATCCCCCCTCCGCTAGTAAATATGATATAGAAAACATATCTATTAATGCAAAAATTACTGTCCCCAGTACAGCCGATTGCGTAAATTTATGGAATAATTTTTAATACCCTTAGAAATTTCTTGAAATTTCAGTCACACCGTCATCTGAATTTTCGATGTGTGAGGTTGAATTCAATTTTAAACGAAATCGTTCACTAAATTTCTCATTCATCTTGAAAATTCAAGAAAATTGGGTCTTTCATGTTAAACAATGATTGATTTTTCAATGAAAACTTGAATTTTCAAACGCATCGTGAAATTTGAACACCACATACAATTCAATTTTCAATAGATTGAGAATTCAGAAAAGGTGTTGCCTGAATTTTCAATAATTTCAAGGTTTTTTAGTGTCGTACGGACCTGAAAATCGAGAATTGCTTGAATATTCAAGAAATTAACTGATTCATCAATGAGGAAACATCCAAGAATTTCATGTAACGATGTCGTTGCTAAAAATTTCAAACTTTTTCATTTGAAATTTAAAGAGCAATTTTCTAACAGTATAGCATAAATGGTATATTTTCCAGTTTAGGTACAAATGGCCCTTGCATTAAGTAACTTTTCCCCAGTCAGCGGAGAAAAATTCACAATTCGTCTCGGAATTGGTGCCCCGATATAGGATGAAAAAAAATCTAGAAATGGTATTTGCTCCACAGTTTCTCGACTTGTTTGCTAATTTTTCTCCAACTTTTTTCTCCGTGTCAGATCGAAGGGGAATAAAGGAGAAACGAATATATATCATGAAGACATGATTACGGACACTCTGGAATTTTGAAATTCTAGATGGTCTACTTGAGATCCTTGTGAACAAGAAACCCGTGGACACACCCCGTACGGAGACACCACGTGCTAAAACGTGAGATTTTAAAGGAGAGAAATGAAACATTAATACAGTGTGCGAACGCTCGGCAAGTGGTCCTCACATACAACACGCCTCGCCTTTTGATTATTATAAAAGATTTCCGAAGTCTTTGTGAGAGATTTGTTGTTTAGCAAGCCAAGGCTTCAGATGTTACTAGACTTAGGCGAATGAGAGAGTGAGAGAATGAGGGACGTAGGGGTGAGCCATAGCTGAGGCTCCACAAGTTGTATAATAATGTAACGCATATGGCGATACTTGTAAAACTCTGCGGGTCGCCCCTGCAGGCAACCGCATCCGCAACGAAACATCTGAATGAGGTTATTCCTGGGTTCGCTCATTCATCGCCTTTTGCCGTGGGTCTTTAGGAATGAGGGAAAAAGAAATGAATGAAAAGAAAGCGGCAATAGGCGCTTTGGCTGTATCTACAGGTCTCTGCAACACTGGGGTTATGACCAGAGACCAACTGGACTCGGGGCGATTACGTAATTCAATGTCGGATACGATTAGGTGAAAAGAAAAAAAATGTGTATGTCTAACCACGACCTCCCGGGCCGAGGGTAACGGACCACGTATTGACAGGATTGAGACTGATGACAATGAAGCACGGCTGAACCGTGTGTTACGAGTCAAGAGAGCTTTGTCATTCATTAGGAGCTAATCTTTTAGAATGTTGACAGCTGTGTTATTTTTCCAAATGATTTTGTAAACGCCCCATAACCGAGGGAGAATCCGAAACTAACACCGCTACTTTATAAAGATTGGGTACGTCTCCATCTAGTCGTCCAGTGGCCGCCGAAAGCTGCAATATATTTGGAGGCTGAGATAAGGGCAGGGAGTAGGTAGCCAGGAGTTTGATAGCAGGGAAGATAGAGAGTTCTTCCTTTGTGCCGTTCGTAATGGAGACTGTAGGGTGCCGCTAATGCAGTAGCGATGTCGGCCAGTTCTCGTGTATCGTTGATATCCTCCCTTCCGCCTCCTTATGCCGCTTGTCTTCAGCATACCGCCACTGGTAACTGATATCACACAAATATACGTATCGATCGTTCCCCACTTTCTTTTCAGAAAGTCTCTTCTCTTTTCTCCAAACCACTCTCCTAACAACATCTGTGGGAAATGCCTGCTCTCAAACGTGCCTTATCCATTTCGGATTCTGGTTTATCTACAAACGCCTACACCACTTTCAATGTCTCCCAGTATAATACAAAAGTCTCTTGTAGAGTTAACGTTGTAACGTCCTTTGTATTCCCTCTGCTTTCAGAATGTTCGGCAGCATGAAACGATGTGCAAGATGTCAAGCGGCAATTTTGGCATCAGAATTGGTGATGCGAGCGAGAGATCTGGTGTTTCATGTTCGATGTTTTTCCTGTGCAGCCTGTACTGTACCATTGACAAAGGGCGATCACTTTGGTATGAGAGATGGCGCTGTACTTTGTCGTCTGCATTATGAGATGGGAGCTGAGTTGCATCCATCCCAGAGTCCACCAGTACCAGTTTATCCACCGGGTCCTCATTATCCTGGCCAGTCATTTCCATCACCTGAATTTCTGCATCATCAGCCACATCATATACCACCACATCCACATCACTCGATGCATCCGCAACATCCACATCAGTTGACGCATGCTAGTCCCGTTCCTCTGCAACCGTCGACGCCTTCTGGGCCTGATGCTGGCTCACCACCGAAGGTGCCGTACTTCAATGGTGCCGCTTCCACGGTGGGAGCCAATGCTGGAGTACCTCCACCCAGACAAAAAGGGAGACCCAGAAAAAGGAAGCCGAAGGATTTAGAGGCGATGACAGCTAGTCTTGGTGAGTTCAATTTTTTTTTATTCATTTGTTCGGATGATATCATCATTTTTCGATTAGGTGGTCAATGAAGAATTGATTGTATTTGAGATAATCGATTTGATGTTCTCGTCGGATGTAATGTGGAATTAATCAGGGATCGGAACAATCATCAATTTCAAAATAAGTTAAATTTAGCTTATGTTGACCGATAATATTACCCAATAATTTTCTTCTTTTCAAAAATTGGTGTCACCTTTTTTGTCAGCAATCTATTTTGCCAGGGATAACCTTAAGCCTAGGAACAAGGATAATCTTTGCTTAAGATCCTAGATTATACAAATCTTTGTTTTATATTCCTTTTTAAAAAGATATTTTCTGAATATATTTGTTTATACATATATGATGATAGAAATGAAAAATTGAAAAATTATCTTCTTTTAGAGAGATAAAAAAAGCTTTGTATAATCCAGAATCTTTAGCAAAGATTAACTAATGAATGGATTCTGTTCTGGATACTTTATGGAACAATTTAACTATCTTGTGATATGAAGCAATCATTTAGTGTGAAATAATATAATTCTAGCTGTAAAAATTCATGGTAGAAACGTGACATTAAATTATATGCTCGTGTGATTGTTTATTATTACTTTTACTATTTTCAAAAATAAATGAAAGGATGTAAACACAATAAACCACTAGCTTATGTATGCGCGCGGGAAGCGCACGTTCGTTTTCTAGTCAATTACCAAATTAATCATCACTCGAATGTTAAAATTCCAAAATAATCTATCCACCAGTAATCGTGTCAGAAGTTTGACCATTACAAGTCTAATCGAAAAATCCTTTCATGAAGTTTAGAATTATTTACTCAATAGTTAATAGAAAATTTAAATTATGAATTATTTTATTATTTTTAAATTTCAATCAAGATAATAAAACCATAGTAATAGAAAGGTGCACATTCTGATAATATTACAAAATATTACAAATGTAATGATTGTCGACCGTTCGCTGGAATTAACAGTGGAAGAACCACTGTTGAATGTTGCTAATTATAAGCCTGTAGGTCAGACGTCTCTCTTTGAGGGAAACCTTGCAGAATTTTCCGGCTGTTATTCCATTCGATTAGAGCAACACTCATTCGCACGTGTTCCCTATGAAAAAAGAGTGACATTACTCGCATCATTACCATGTCCCAGACACTGGGACCAAAGACAAAGCGGAACATTAGGGAGTACTGTGCGCTTAGGGAGAATTGGAAAGATAAAAAGGACATGAAAAAGTAGGTGTTTTCGGTTCACGCAACTTGCCTCCTTATGTGCAGCACTTGGCAGTCCGTAAAATTGCTCCACGGTGTATTTCGAGCGGCCGCTCTTTCGTGGTACTTGTGTCATCTCTCCCTCTTGACTTTTTTTCGGTTATCAGTGTGCTGTATTCAAGATTTCGAATCATTTCCTTCTTCCAAGGTATTCAGAACACTTTCGCTTCGTTCTTGTTGTGGGTTTTTTCCACGTTAGATTTGTTACAAATGTTTTTGTGTTCTCATTCGTCTGGCTTCTTGATCGAACTCTGTTGGTTTTCCGATTGGATTGAGTCAATCGTTTTCGGTTGACTGGCCGTTCAGTGGTCGGAAGGGGTACCGAGTAAGAGATACTCTCGTTGCGTCTGGGTGATAACGGATGTCATGGTTTGTCACCAGTAAACCACTAAACAAATATAAATAACTGGTGTTGACCATTGGATATAGTTTCCTTCCTTGATTAATCGCTTTCCAACAGATCGGTTTGATGATCTATCTCCAGCTGGAAGTGATGGGCAGATATCCTGCAATTTTCAATGGTGATCAACACTCGGCGTCTCATGTTATCCCTTTCCTCCCTTCCTTGTTCTCTTCTCACAACATGGATAAGGCTTACGCTGCCGTGGACACGTACGATCACAATCTAGCAGGCCTGGTACAAGGGGCGAGACTCAGCACCCAACACACTAATTTTCACTCCCTCTCTCTCATCCCTTTGAAAAATTCAAACGTTATTCACGTGTATGCAACGAATCGGCGATTCCTATGTTGTCGTCAAGGTCGAAACATTAACCGCTCTGGATTGTTGTATAATCTTTCTCTCTTTATCATTCAACAGTATGTGTAGCACGTTTTGCGAGAGTGTATGCACTGGTGGTGAGAACCCTCGGTGATTTACGGTAAGCGTGGGCGTTCGGCGTTTGCCACCGAACCCTGATAAAATTTGTCCAGTCGACATAAATTCACGAGTACGATCCAACAGGGCTCTTCATCCTTTTTCCATCTTTCTTCACAACCTCATCGTACTCTGTTTCACCACCACCACTGGGCACTCGCCTCTCATTTTATCACTGCGACTGTGTGCCCTAACGTGGGTTGGAGCCACTCGAAAATTCAATCTTCAAACCTGTTCCTTCGCAGCTGACCGTGGGAAACAATGGCTTTCCACACCTCTCTAAACGATTTTCTCGCGGGGCACAACACGTATAAACGATTTTACTCAACTCTTTTCGTTAAAGAACGTCTCTCTTTTCGTTAAAGAACTGTCTGCGTGATGCGAATGCTGAGTGTGGCCCGATTTGGAAATGTGCGGAATCGCTTCTTTGGTGATTTGAGAAAGCAAACCTCGTTGGTTTTGCACCAAGCATGAGGTAAAACCCGAGTGGCGTTGATGCATTATCATGAGTGGAGCTCTGATCATACAGATTCGTTTTGGGATAACAGGAATGGGACAGTTGGTGTGATGCAACAGTCTGGCATCACGTTTGGAAAAAGAATTCAATTGATGACAATTAGATTCGACGGTTGTTTTTCTACATCAATTACGTAAAGCGTGAATGGGATTTCGTAGCAATTGGCAGACTGGTAGGGATGTCCGTCGGTGGTCAAACTTACACACAAACACGCTATACCGAGAGAAGACTATGGTTTTAAAGACGACTCCTAACGCTGTTTGATGCGTATCACGGCTCATTAGCTCCTTGAGAGTGCAAACGAGGAAGGCCAAAAGAAGGGAGTGATAGCCAGTATGCGAAAGAGTATGCACGAGCCGAGTATACACGGCCAATTACAACTCTATGTTAGGTCTGGATAGTTTGTAAGCATGCAATACAACTACAGGAAGAGGAATGCCACCACTGTGGGCATTTTAACGTCCCTCAGGCTGATCAGTCATGTGTCAATTATTCTAATGTCTCATGTAAACTTGATGAATAAGGCATTCAAACTCACGGCCAATTGTCTTAATGTGCAATTTTCTCTTCATTCATTTGCAGACCTCAACTCGGATTACATTGATATGCCATTTGGTAGAGGTCCTGGTACACCGGGTATGCCTGGCTCAAATAGCCGAACGAAACGCATGAGAACGAGCTTCAAGCATCATCAGTTGAGGACGATGAAGAGTTACTTCGCCATCAATCACAATCCCGACGCGAAGGATCTCAAGCAGCTTTCCCAGAAGACCGGATTGCCAAAGAGGGTACTACAGGTGAGCGGTATTATTTTTTTCATCCATTAGTAGAGCCACAGATACAACAACTTATCCGACAATTTTTGTACTCTATCTTTTCACTTTGACAAGCTGAGATTTTCTGTACTTCCTTCGGCCTTCTCTCTCTCTCTCTCTCTCTCTCTCTCTCTCTCTCTCTCTCTCTCTCTCTCTCTCTTTCTCTCTCTCTCCCTTCAAGCTCCAATCAGAAAAAGGATCAAGTTTGTCTCAAGTGGGGTTTTATGTCTGTCGCCGGTATCTCTGGCGAAGTGGCTTGACAATTATTCCTACGGGTGAATTATTCTCCGATGGGATATACCTTGGCTAGTCCCCAGAAGAAATTGAGTACTGGAGTATGATGAAAACAGTCGAAGCGTAACGCTCCACAAGACGAATCGACCGCGGCAATGTCGTCTTGTTTTTTCTTTCGTGAGAACATTTTTTTGCTGAATTTCTTACCTTCTCTTGTTCTCTTCATCTTTCATAATATTTTTTGTTCCCCTCGAGCTTTCATTCTTTTTACATCATTTCTCCACGAGAACTCGGGGAAAAAAGGAGTCTCGACCCCATAAAAATATAGTCACGGGGCGAGATACGTTCTGGGCACGCGTGGTGTATATAGGCACACTCCCAATTAGTGCGTCCCGGTCCACGCGGAACGGCTGCGCTTCTCGTGATATTTCCGTCGACGCCGTTGCTTTCCTTCGTTAACCGCGTTTCTACGTCAACTCTGCGTATGGCCCGCAACAACAGTAGCCTCAAAACAGAGAGAGAATGATGATGAGTGAGAGAGGTGTACCGCAGCTTCTCTAAACCTCGTTAAAACGATGTGAGTCCCTGTAACTGTTGCCACATTTCTCTTATTATGAGGACAAAAAAATCATTTACACTCCAATATATAAATCATTCTGTTGACGAAAAGAACAAAAAATGAGGGTGGAGAGTGAAAAACATGGGGAGAGAGCGGAGAGGTTTCTGTCCAAAGCAAGATGTATCTCACGTATTTCACTCGGCTGTCTCCATTTTTCATTTTTTTTTTGTTCTGGAGACAAAAGAAACTCGAAATGTTCCATCATCGTCTGGGGTAAATAAACGAAGGGTGACTTGTTGACTCCTTGAACCGTGTATTCCTGGACAATGCACACACGGAGAGAAATATTCAGTAAAAATTACGGAACAATTCACGTAATCCGCAATGGAAAATCGTTTTCCGGAAATTTTTATAGGAATGGGAGAGAAGAAATCTGAAACGTTCTGTGAATTTTCAGGTTCATCACCGAATAAAGTACGAAATTGTCACGTAATTTTTCCCGAAGAAGTAAAATCTTACAGAAACTTTCTGTGAAAGCTTCACAGAAATAAGGGGAAAAATTCACGTTTTCCCCAATAAAATTTTTAGTGCCGGCACTGGAATTTTTTCCTGGCCGTCACTTTGCGCCTCTTTTCCCGTGCTAGCACTAGAATTTTTCTAAAAAATTTCTCTCCGTGCGACTCACACTTTTTATTGAATTTTACTTCGCTCGCGGATTACGTTTCGAACCGTAATTTTACGTTTTTTTTCTGGTAATTTTTATTGAATTTTTCTCTCCGTGCATAGAAATCACTGGAATCATCGTTGAATCACTAGCGAACCCAGTGTATTCTCTTAAGAACCCGAGTTATACAAGTCGTTCATTATATCGCGCAGGGATTGGGGGCTTTTCTATATCTCAGGGGTGTTCTCCTTGAGCGCCGGGATTTTTATACTCCCTAGGAAAACCCAACGTTCGAGGTACTTCGGCTTAAAGATACACAGTCTGCCACCTGCTGGATGAATACAGATGATGAGAAAAAGAAAGACGAAATGAGAGAATCCCAGAAGGAGGTATGGAGGACAGAAGGGGAAGAGCCAGAGAGTGGAAAGTGCTGGCTGTGAGGAGAGTGAAGGAGAGGGGCACGAGGGAGACACCTATTGTATTTGGCGTAGAAACGAAGGGGTCTTGGGAGTGTACGCCATCTTGGTTGATATTGATCGCGAGACGCGCGAATACTCGCCTCTTTCCACCGCCTGCTGTGTGTTCAACTTTCCTTTCTCCCCTTGTTGGCTCGTCCTTTCGTCCGTGTAGCTGCCGTTGGGGATTCTCCAGCGAATTCATCGGGGGTGGAGACTGCTGTCTGTCGTTTCCCTCTAACACAAAAACGAAAAAATGATACTGATGATTGCAAAGATGGTGGATCCATACTCCATGCCCTTATTTGCAGTGCTCCATTTCAGTCACTATTACTCATTTCATTTGTTTTTCACTCATTATCCTCAATCTATTTTCACACTCGATACACCAGTGAAATCAGTTGTTCACCGGATGTCTGATAGTATTTATCACACCAACGCCGATTATGGTGGTGTGTTTACACTGGTTGATTAGTTAGTGTTCACGCGTTACCCGTCAATCCTTGTTTTGCCCCGAAGGTCAGATTGAGCTCTAAGGCGACAGCTAACTGTGTGTGAATTAATTATCCCTCAAGGTGTATAAGGAAAAAAAAACACTCACACTAACGAGAATGCCAATGACTGTCAAGTCCTTTCACATGGTCACAACACTTTTAACAGCTCTTTATCTTTCTTCGCTTCACTGTTTTTATTCGACACTTTTTTTATGTATCCTATTACACACCAGACAAATTGATTTGCTACGGTCAATCAACTGGATAACAATCATTCTAGACTGGTAAAAATTTTTGTCTGCACGGAGAGAAAGGAAACGGAAGTAGTCTGGTGATCGCAAGACTTTTCCCGATGAGTCCGATGAAGGATTTCACATCCGTATCGATCAAGAATTTTTGAAAGAATCCGATTGTACAGACTGTTCAGAAAATGTCGCGCGTTTAATCGGGAAAATCCCGACAATTTTCGGAACTCTACTGAATCAATTACAGTAAACTTCTGATGGTGTAATATGGACATGACTGTGGGGGAAGCGAAGTAGGGGAGCCTAACTGTATCAGATAAAATTTGTAGAAAAATGATTTTTCCTACAAAAAAACAATTTTTATTTCAACTTCAAAATGATCCATTTAACCCAAAACTTCCCTATTGCTCATTCCTGTAGCCTCGAGATAATTTGATTTCGACGCATAGAATAATTTCTTACGTTTCCCAGTCATTTTACCGGTTTTCTCGAGAGTTTTACGATAGATTGAATTCTGTTGAAATGTCGTAAAATTGACGGTAAAAAAAAACATTTTTTCGTGCGCCAAATGGAAAATCACGGAGTTTACTCATCTTATGAAGTCCCCTGGCAAAATACCGGTGGCGCATCAGATTTTATCTGTATTTTCTTTCTAACTGTGAATTTTCCGTGCCAAATTCCGGAAATTTTTATCGTGTTCTAAGTTCACTGAAATTTCAGGAAATCGTGTCATTGAAAATTCAGTCTCTCATGGAAAAATCAAACTGTAAATTTCCGTTCCATTTTTCCCTGAAAATGAATAGAAAACCAGGAAATTCTAGTAAATATATTCTTGAATTTTCAGGATAGTGACACTGAATGCGATTTACGGGGAAAAAAATCATGAAATTTCAGATTTCACTGACAATTCAATGCAATTTGACACTGAATATTCATATTAGATTGAAAATTCAAATAAATTGAGGAATTCTCGTGTTATGCCGTTTAAAATTCTGAAATTTTACTGAATTTTTGATGAAACCTGAAATTTCATGATTTTTTCCCCCTAAATCGCATTCAGTGTCACTGTACTGAAAATTGGCAGTCAACTGTCCACGAAATTTCATTTTTTTTCAACAGTGTAATGGTGTGATGTTTGTTCCTTCCGCAGGTATGGTTCCAAAACGCACGCGCAAAATGGCGACGTATGGTCCTCAAGCAGGAGGGCAAGTCAGACAAGTGCGGTGGTGTTGATGGTGGCTCCTTAAATGACCTTGAACTGTACGGTAATAGTGCAGGAAGTGGTGGGCCACCAATGAGTCCACAATTTATGATGGGACCACACAGTCCAGCATCCCTCGGATCGCTTGATTGTGCGTGATTTCGTACCTGTTTAACAAAACTTCCTCTGTGAATTGTTTTCGAAAAACTGGTAAGAGACTATTGTGGGATTTTTCGTCCCGTTACAACGGCTGTCTAATAATTATTCCCCGTGAACAAAAAAGAAATTGATGATGTGAATATTTATTTAGAGTTCTGGGGAATTGTCTGTAAAATATAACATACGCATTGCTGCCCATGACTAGACTAGTGCGTGTAGTCGTATGTGAATTGTATATTAAGATATAGCTTATATATAAAAGATGATATATATATGTGGAGAAAGATAAATTTATTGTAATAAAATGACGAGTTTATCGTCTTCTGTACTATAGATAGATTCAACAACGAGGATTATATGTATTTATTTGTAGAAATCTGAGTAATTGTGGCAAGAACAATGTTCTTTATTTAAATTGACGGATGAAAAACACTTTTTGCACATGTAAAAACACAACAATCGAGACGAATTATACAAGGATACAAGGATCCTTCATCGCACCTCGTTAATGTGAGAAAAAAAAGATGTATAACAGTGAACATATTTATTTGTAAGAGTTATTCAGCCAGTGAAATTTAATTATTAGCTACACCGTGAGTCAGTGTAATTCATTTTCTGTAAATATTGAACAAATAGGTGAATCATAATATGCTCCTTCAGTACACAACTACACAGAGACACATCAGAATTTTAATAAGGTCGTAAGGGATGCATTGCAGTAGGTTGCGGTCTTTTAGCTGGAGGTAATAATAATGAACATTATCATAAAAAAACAAAAACCACCTATCATCTATTATCCTTGTAAATCGATCGTGACGATTGCCTATAATTTTACAAAATGACTTTTTTCATTGAATATATTTTGACAATATTCTACCGAAGTTATTCTTTCCGACTGAATGAAAAAACCTTACCACCACCTGTTTATCCATCTCGAGCAACAGTGTATACTCCATGTATAACTCCTCAGAGACCCAAAGAAACAGTTTCTTCCACCAATCGAATAAATCAAGTCGTTTGACTATGAAGAACTTGCAGCTTGGGTTCTGTCGATTCGAGCCGCCTAAAAAAGAATAAAGTATGTGAGAGAAAAATGAGACCAAGAAGCGATGGATCAAGCGCCGATGGGTGCCCAGCTCTTTCGCAGTTCTCCAAAGGGACAAGAAGGTGAAACTAACTTGGATTCGAGTTGGCCAAGTATGGGACGATATCACGATGGGGATCAAGTAGAAAGTCACTGTACCTATTTTCTTGGATTAACTGTTACATATACGTCCGGTATACGTGAGTTTCGCACTGTGCAACATCACAAGCAGTATGAAATTTTTTTTTGTCGTTATTTTTTCATCATGACACTTGTCCACTGCTGTCCGTTGGAAAAAGACATAGACTTCTTGTCTCGTGTCGCCCCCCTCTCTCTCTCTCTTCTTTTCTCCAACAGAGTGGTAGCGTAACAGATTGCAGAGGTGGACTTTAAGCTGCAACATTACAAAGGAGAATGGGTTTAAAACCCGCCTCATAACTCAACGACATTGACTACCAAGATGTCGTGGATGATGGCCACATATCTCGGTAGCTTCTCTTCGATCTCCAACTGAGATTATCCGGCGTCTGCATTCTGTACACGTTGGGCATGTTGGCGGGGTGGAGGAGGAGGGGGGGGGGGAAGAGGGCAAATAAACCGCCGACGGTAGCTGATTCTCCGCTGGCTTCTCAACTCTGGTAGTCCTGCTCCCTGGAAATATATGTACAGTATGAAGGTGGAATCGGCGCGCGAGTCAGCAAAGCGTTAGAATGCTTTACCGTGGATTCCCGTGTAATGTAGCGAAGACGCATAGCTCAGGATTTCCACGTACGTACGCATTGCAAGGTACGTACGATATTTATGTTGTACAATTTGCTTCAACCACGGGCCTTACCTCATTCTAACTATCCTCCCCACCCCCTCGCCTTCCTCGATCCGTGCGTCTCACAGCAGCCACACAGTGTTTTATTCAACTTAACTGAGAAATACCCATAGCGCATATAAAACCGTGTTCCCACGTACACGGTACGTTGTTCAATTCCAACGATCTTAATTAGCCGACGCCAAGGGAAACGCCACCATGAATGGGAGGCCGGCGATTCACTCGGTTCTTATCCCTCAAGTATTGAAGAGCGGCGATGGCGCTTTCGTCGGGATGAATCATCCAGGGGGGGAGGGGTTTATCGTTTCAGGGATGCGGGGATTTGAATTTTGCGGGGAAAATCGAGGGGTCGTTGAGATCTTGTTCTTTTAGCGTTTCGAATGCATTTGTTGTAACATAAATTGATAAAATTTTATTTATGGCACGCCGTACAATAAGTCGAGTTTATCGCACGATGTGGCATAAAATAGTATAGACCATTCGGGCATAAACTTCGTTTTCAACGAATGTGAATATAGACCTCGCCTTCGGCTCGGCCTGTAAACTTCACATTCGTCGAAATAGTTATTTTCATCACAAGGTCCACAAAGTATTTTCTGACGAATGTGCCGAAGGCGAGGCTATAATCACATTCGTCAGAAAATACTTTTGGACCGTGTGATGAATGCAATTTTTCGTCAGAAGGCCCGTAAACCGCGATCAAACCGAGCGAAGCGAGGTTAGAATAACGGTTTACCGGGTCTTCTCACGAAAACGAAATTTGTGCCCTTGTACTCTAATGTACTATAGATAGTTATTATTAGTGTCGAGTATTGCATGGAGAAAAGAGTTGGAGAAAAATTATTAAACAGGTCAAGTAATCGTGGAGCAACCTCGATTTCTAGTGCTTTTTCATATTAAATAGGAGAAGAAGTGCGAGATTAATAGTGAATTTTACTCCGGTGGCCCGGGAAAATGTAAAATTTACGCTGTATCCCATCATAAATTATCCCAGTGAACGTGAATAATGGCTCCAATTTTTCGTATAATTTTACTGTAACGGTGAATGATTTTTACCGCACCCGTTTGGTAAAAATTCACTTCCGACCGTCCCCATGACCTGCAGATGGGTACAAAACAAATAATCCCTTTCTGGTGTGGGAAATTTTACTAAACAGGAGGATAATTTTTGCATCCATAGACGTATTTTTTACCGAGAACATCATAAGATATCCACTAAAAACCAGTACTTTTTCAATGAATTACATTTCGCTCCACCATATTACCATTCGTACAGTACAATTTGTCACGATATTCGAGGTAATTTTTATCCAACTTTTTTCTCCGTGTAGTAAGGTATGTATAACTATACGGAGAGAAATACTCACTAAAAGATACGTTTTCCGTAATTCCGGAGCGAAAGGTGGTTGTTGGAAATTTTACGGACCTGTCACGGAATTTTTCCAGATCGTTCCGTAATTTTTATCTGAATCTCCTGTGAAAAATTACGATACCGTCACTTAAATTTTCTGAATCGATTCCGTAAACGGTGAGTGAATTGTGAGTTCCATAATTTTTACTGAATATTTCTCTCCGTGCATTTCAAAAATCGCCATGAAAAGCAGTCAAACACGATCAAGTCAAGCCGAATTTCATGGCAACCATAAACTTTTTGTCATAAGAAAGGATGTAATTTAACCGTTAAGTATGATCGCATGGTGCGGGGGTCCTTGCCAAACCATACGCAACGTATAGAGTGCCACTGTAGAGCGAGTGAGATGCTAGAAAAGTGCGAGCAGTTAAGGATTAATTGGTAATGACGGAAAAAATGAGCTATTATTCGTTCTAGTGGAGAGAGTTGATGTTAAACAAATGAGCAGCAGTTGAGTTGAACTACAATATCTCATCGCAGGTACAGGTAAAATATGCGTGACAGTACTTAACGTGTAATTCGGATATATTGCGCGTTATATATTTTCCCCTGTCTTCAAAGATAAGTCCAACTTAAATGTGAGATTTATACGCTAATGTGGAGGTGGCATACGGTATCAATATGCATATATAGGGCAACATAAATATTACACTGTTGGAATTTTTAATAAAATCAAAACTTTTTCGTTCTGCGATCAGTTGACTACGCTGAGAAGACAAGTGTTGTTCGAGAAATACGTCTTTACTTGTATCAAGAAATTTCTGGATCAAAAATTACCAAGCGCACAGTATTTATACTTCTCCGAAAGATGAGGGTAAATGGTCCATATCAAGAAAACGAGTTCTCAAACCAATTCAAATGGTTTTTGCATTCAAGAAACTCAGAATTGAGGCTAAAAACTATTAAATGAATTAATTCAATTTACCTTGGGATGAGAAATTGCTTTCTTATCATCAAGGAATCGTCCTCGTCATTAAGACAAGCACAAAATTTCTCGACGGAAGTTTTTTTTCCTTCGTGCAAGATATGTTGATCTTGAAAATTATCCAGCCACGAGTTTCTTGATATAAGTAAAGACGTACTTCTGAAAAAACTTTGTTTCTCTCAGTGTATCGTCTAGACGTATCGTACACACCTTAACGCAGAATGGTCCAACGCGTACGGAAAAAATATATCCCCGTTGACATATTTTTTGGCAAAAAAACAATATTCAACGGATGTATCTAAAATATTGTCTGTTTCCGGAGATATAAGGGACATCTCCCTTATTAATTTATTATATTTTTGATATATCTGCGAATTAATATCTTCTTTCCTGCGGGAACTCCATTGACTGAAATTTTAATTGGAAAAATGATCAAAAGAATTTTTTTTCCACCAGTCCGTGTGAGAAGAACTGCAGTCCTGTCCAAAAATAAAAATCCAACCGATTTCCAACTGCATTTCGATCTTCCATCAAACATAAATAACGATCTCTCCCCCGGAATTACCAATGGATTGGCTCTCATGTTTTGGGTGGCTAGTCCCCAACGAAATTCTGGATGACAGATGGTCAAAGAGAGACATCGATGCTCCGGAGGCATCCAGGGATGGGCGTCAACAGGTTATAGAGCGATCTCACGCCGCGATGGATATCCGTAATACAAACCATCAGAACACGTCCGGAGTCACGATTCATTTCTGAAACCCACGCTATCATTTTGAACCCTTGTCGTCACGCGTGTCTCGTTGTCACCGATCCAGGGGCATCGATCATCTTCCTTATCAGTCCGAACCGATCCGGGGTTGGACATTCTCGTCAACGATCGCTCACCACATTCAGCTTTAATTTTTCTTCGTTTTTTTCTCCAATACGACTGGATCCCTCGTGCCTCATTGATTCCGAGAATAAGTGGTCCCCCTATGCGAATGGATTTCACGCTCCTCACGGCACGTCCCAACTTCACATCTTCACGTATTCAATTTTAGAACTCATCCGATCCCCGTGTTTTTTTTCCAGACTGAAGTATTGATTAGGTTCGTTTGACTCGTAAAATAAAACTCCGCTGACTCTCGCGTTGTTTGAATGAGCCCTGGATTCGTCTGTCACGCTGAAAGGGATCCAAATACGTCGACAGGAAGCTCACTGAGAGGCACTCGTCGCCAACATAACGCTCAGATGCTTCCGAACAAGTGCCACCTTCTATTCTGTTAATAATTCGAACTTCAAGGCGAGAAAAATGAAAAGATACGAGTGCGCATGGGAGGCTGGCAGTGTTCAAGGGTGTTGAAGAGGGACAAAGAGGGCTTCACATTGGAGAAAAAAGAAAAATTGAGGTAACGGGGGAGGCTCCACAGAGGTCTCGCGCGGTTGACAAACAACTGCGGATTCCACGGATCCGCAAAGGCGCGCAGTGTCCGAGGCTAATTAGTGGGCTCATGGATGCCCGAGTGAGTTTAGAATGGTGGGGATTGAATTTTCGTGGGTGAAAAAACAACGCTAAACCTCGGCGGGGAGTGAGGAGAGACAGCAGAGTGTGTATTTGAATATATGGCTGGAGGACAGTGAGCGATGTTGCACCTGCTGCCTCGAGTCAACGTAATAGTCTCGAGAAATGTCACGCTGGGTACAACGAGAACTAAAATTGCTGGTTAAACGTTGGGTGATAATTTTTTTTACATCGCCACTGGCTCGTGCCAATAACCAGTAGCCTGGAGTTGCAAAAAAGTTTGCCTCGTCAGGCTGATGAATAAATATCATTAGAGAAAATTAAATTGCCCGGAGAGATTTTGCAATTAAAACATCTCAAATAAACAAAGGAATCAGCGAAAAAGAAATGGGGAATTGTATGAATAATCCAGTTGTAAAAAGTTATAATACAGGAAGCAGGTGTAATTGTGGTGTGTGTGCAAGTTTTTTGAGCTAATATAAAATGGTTGAATCTAATTTCCAGAAATTCCAGACATCGTTAAACCGATAAATCGCAGCGGGAATACGTACATTATCGTAACTCGTGAGTAATTAGTGGACGATTGGAGGAGACCAAGCCAGGTTTTTTCCCCAATTTTTCCGCCCCTTTTATTTTACGGAATAAATCGTGGGGTAGTGTGGATATTCCAACGGGCGAGGGAGGGGGGAGACTCTGGATGTAGGAGAGGCACATGTGTCTGCTCGGGTTGAGGAGATTTTTGTCGGTTGATGTACCACGGTGTTGGTATCTGCTAGCGATACGTGACCGCACGCATCACCGCGGGGCAAATGCAGTAGGCGGAGTCTAAGCGTGCCGGAGACACGCATCGCTGTTACCACCCTCTACTTGTAAACGCATATTTATTAACTCTGGGTCGCCCACGTGGCGGGTTATCGTCTAAAAATCATCGGGATCGCGGGGAGAAATTTTTCATTGAGATTAATGTATTTGAATTGAGAATATAAAGCTGTAGTGTTGCACAGCAAAAACGAATGTCTGAATTTCTCACACCTTTTGTAGACATTTTTCAGACACTAAAAAACATTTGAATAAAATGGAAATTCATCTTTTTTCATTTATTTAAGCATCGAAACCATGTGGTTTATTCTGCTATAAAAAAATGACAAAAATACAAATGTGTTTACAAAATAATCCTTTAGGTAATTATAATTCGAATATTCGAATAATAATTCGAATGTTCCATCCTGAGGAGTTCAAGGAGGAATCAATATGTTTGAGAACATTTCTATTCAATTTAGTTAAGAAGAATGGAAATTTATCTGAAGTTCAAACATGAATGAAAATGGTTAGGCACCTGTTCGTCTAAAATTCAGACAAATTTTCATTTTATTCAGACGTTTTTTAGTGCCTGAAAAATGTCTACAAAGGGTGTGTGAAATTCAGACATTTGTTTTTGCTGTGTGGGGTAGGGGAGACCGGGGTAAAATGGGGTGGCCGAGGCATATTGAGGCACATAAAAAAAAGGCCAAAATTGAAAAAATCAAGGGGTTTACGAGGGGTCGATCAGGAATCAATAAAAAGTAAAAAAAAAGTTTAAAAAACTCGAATAATACTAAGGGAAAAAAATTGCGTCTTAGGAAAAAATGAGTAATGAATTTGAAAAACAAAATTGATTTGAAATTAAAAAATCGATTTATCGGGACCTTCCCTACCGATTTCAGAGTTTTTATGTAGATTTTTTGGAGATTCGAAGTTGAAAAACGAAGAAACAGTATTTATAATTATTTTCAAGTTTTTGGACACTACCCTACTGTGCCAACATATAAAAACGCGAAACATTGAAAACCGAGATGAGATAAATTGACTCGGATTAATCACAAGAGGAGTCATTACTGTGCATTTCAAGACTGAGACGAGACCAGAAATTTCCGTGTTCACTGAGACTGAGACAATCCCTCCAAAGTACTGTTTTGAGAGATCTCGTGAAATGTCTCGCGGCATCACTAGTTTTCAGTGAGAGTGAGATGGAAATTTCACAACTTGATTGAATTTTCAGTGGAACTTGAATATTCAGAAACAAAATAACATGAATTTTCAATTTTTCCCTAAACTTTCCTGATTTTTCTAAATTTTCACTGAGTAATTGAACTGAAAAATCAAGTATTCTATTGATTTTCAGTTCAAATGATCTGGAAATCAATAGAATACTTAATTTTCCATAACAAGATTTCTTGAAAGTTCAGTGAAACTTGGACACGATGAAAATTTCCGGAATTTGGCACGGATAATTCAGACAAAAATGTTCAATAATGTGGAATATTCAGACACTGTACTCGAAAATTACTAGACTTGTCGGTAAAAATTATGGTCTCCATGATCATTAGCACACAGAATATCAATTTTCGACTGACGTGCGTTAATTATACGTACTAGTACCTGAAAATTATAGCACATTCACATCAATTCATATTGAATGCTAATGAACATAAATTTGAGGTGCATGAGTGTGATAAAAGTATGTGAAAATTAGAGTTATTTCAGCCTCAATCAACGATGAATAAAAATAGGAGGGGCTAATTAACGTAAAGTACCAATGTGTATTTACAATTACCGGTATTTATTTACAATTAATTATTGAAGTATCGATATTTATTTTCAATTAATTATAATATTTAAATCTTATGTTTGATACTTTTAGTAGCTATGGAATTTTCACATTTCACTTTCTTCCTATCTCGCTATCCTTTCATTCTCGCTCTTCCTTTAGTTTCCTCTTTTATGTTTATTTCAAGAGAATCAGCACCTCATTCCCCATCACCTGCGCATAGTACGAATGAGACAAAACCGTGGGTGTCACTTGTTTCACCTGCACTGATAGAAAGAATTAGTTATTGTTAACGAATGGATTTGGTTGGAGACGAGGGTCTACACGGAGAAAATTTTTTTGGAAAAATTGTAGTGCTAGCGCAGGAAAAGAAGCGCAAAGTGACGGCCAGGAAAAAATTCCAGCGCCGGCCCTAGAAATTTTATTGGGGAAAACGTAAATTTTTCCCCGTATTTCTATGAAAATTTCACAGAAATCCTCCGAACTTTTACGAGAAATACCAAGAAATTTTACATTAACAGCACTAGAATTTTTCACAGCCGGTGGATTGTGATTTTTTCCAGTACTCGTACTAGAATTTTTCTAGAAAATTTCTCTCTGTGTACTCGGTCTCACCAAATGTTCATTCGTTAATAGTTAACAAAAGGATATTTGAGGAACCTTGTTTGACTCGACTTTCACCTTTCAAGTGAACCCTTTGTCAACTTTTAACGAATATTCATTGGGTCATATTCAGCTCTACCATTCGTTAATAATTAATGAATCTCGTTTGGAATAAATGAATCAGTCTATCAGTGTGAAAAAAGTAATTTTCAACTAAAGAAAAAACATTGTCCCTGACGCTGAGGGATTCCGCGATTTTTTCAGTCTGGTCTTTTCTAGACATTGAGTTGTTGCGTAACCCATCCAATCACCGCTGATGATGGTCACCCAGTGTGGTATTTTATCGCGTTAATTAATTGGGATTCAATTAATTTAATAAGGCGATGGGTTTTATCAAGTCATTTGCACCGAACGCGTGAATCTTATCGCGTCAATAATTATTTTCGACTATCGTTTCAGTAATCGGGATCGTTAAAATCATTCGAATGTGCCTGATTATGGGGACAAAAAAATTCAGGATGATGTCAAACGCACGAGCCCAATGATCAAGGGAATGGCCAAATCTGGCCAACGGCCAAGGCTTAGCCACCTGCTCTCGACTCTCGGTAGATTACAAAGGGTATGTGTTTCAGCGTTCACGTGGAGGTGGAGTACGAAAGGGAATTTAAACTAATTGATGGCCGATCTCTCGCATGGTACTCATAGCTCGTTAATTGGCAGCTTATAGGCGAGAGCGACCCTCGTTAGTAAGCCGAGTATACAGTGTATAACTACAACACTGGACAAACGAGCTTTCATGTATTTTCGCGTGCCGCAGGTGCCATCTGAAAAAAAAAATGCCAAACCAAAAAAAAGGTACCGCGAAATATCAGAGGGATCGGAAACAAAAAAAATCGTTTGGGGCGAAAATTTTTGGGGCAAAAAAGGGGATTTTGGGTGGTCCGCGGGGCCTTTGGTACACGTGTCCTATTTCTAATGACACTGGGTTTAGGGAGAAATGAATGAAATGACGTGAATGCGGAGGACGGAATATCTGGGACATGGGCGCGTCAGTCGGGTTAAAGTTGAGGACATGTGGTCGCCATCAGGTTTTTGACAAAATTCTTCGTTTATGGGAGATTAATGTACTTTCAGGATTAATGATCGACCTTTGTGGGAAGAGGAGCAGTTCGAACGATTATTTAGAGTTTTTTAGAGGGCTGGCTCTGCGGAAAAATGGACTTCCGGAAATTGAATTAAGAGTAGATTTCATCATTAGGTTCACAGAGTATTTTTTGATGAGTGTGAGACGGTTGTGAGGACAAAATTGAAATTGGATGAATAGGTTTTGAGATATTTGATGATGTCAGTAGTGAAGTGGTAAATGGAGATACGTCGACTCATCTCCCAGACGAGTTTTTGAGGAATATCTCCGGATCTAAGGGAGACAGCGAAATTTTCGTAATTACATTTGTTGTAGCACTCAATCGGCTCCACAAAAAAGGTTATAACAAAAATTTTGCCATCTCCCTCAGATTCCGAGATATCGATAGATAACTGGTCCCTAGTCAAAATTGATTTATCTCCTTTTACCACTTCGCTACTGATATAGTTTTGTACGAAACGGTTAATATCTCTAAAATTGTGTTGTTAATTGTTCATGAGCACCTGAGCATAGATTTTTTGTCATTCTGGCCGTAAGGCAGCGCCTACGGCCGTTAGGAGAAAAAAATATTGTTCGTCACACGGCCGGAAATTTATTTTCACTCCAAACGAGTACACTGAGAAAAAAAATTTACTTGTGCCAAGGAATCACTTTCTTAGGAGGAAAATTAATTTTTTTGGGAGCGTATTTCTCCAGGCCAGTCGTTCCCAGGTGATTCATGTCCATCACCAAACATTACAATTATGTTGAGTTATGAGATGATTATGCTAGATATGACCTTGAATAAACACCCTTAATTATTTTTCAATTTTTTCAAATTTGAGATTTTAAAAAGTACAGATGGGTCCTTCAAAATATGAGACAGTATAACTCCCCTAAAAATTAGTAACGATCTCGCTGAAAAATATTGATGTCCCTAAAAATTGGTGATTAAATCACTGAATTTCAGAATTTCACATTCATTCAATTATACAATCACGCATCCCTAATAATTGGGTAACATCATAACATTTTCCATGATCGTTGATTAAACAATTGATGTTGAACTCGCACTGCCTCGTCTATCATTAAAGATTTCGGGTCATCACTCTCCCACATAAAAAAAGTTAATAGACGAATGACTCAGATCTTTAATTGAATGATTTCCCATTCAAGCATCTCCAGTCAACCCCAAAAAGAATAAGAAGTCAGCCATAGAACTCAATCTCCAAAGAGTCGCTGGAGGTTGTGACTCTCGCGAAAATCCACAAATAAAATTTTCCTAAAAATTAGTGATGATCTCGCCGAAAAATAGTGATAATATCCCTAATAAATGGTGACTAAAGCACTGAATTTCAGAATTACACACTCTCTCAATTATACAATCACGCATCCCTAATAATTGGGTATCATCATAACCCAATTGGGTATCATCATAACATTTTCCACGATCGTTGATTAAACAATTGATGTTGAACTCGAGAATACCACCGACGATAGCACGCGCACTGCCCCGTCTACCATTAAAGCGTTCAGCTCATCACTCTCCCACATAAAAAAAGTTAATAGACGAATGACTCAGATCTTTAATTGAATGATTTCCCATTCAAGCATCTCCAGTCAACCCCAAACAGAATAAGAAGCCAGCCATAGAACTCAATCTCCAAAGACTCGCTGGAGGTTGTGACTCTCGAGAAAATCCACAAATAAAATTTTCCTAAAAATTAGTGACGATCTCGCCGAAAAATAGTGATAATATCCCTAAAAAATGGTGACTAAAGCACTGAATTTCAGAATTACACACTCATTCAATTATACAATCACGCATCCCTAATAATTGGGTAACATCATGATCGTTGATTAAACAATTGATGTTGAATTCGAGAATACCACCGACGATAGCACGCGCACTGCCCCGTCTACCATTAAAGCGTTCAGCTCATCACTCTCCCACATAAAAAAAGTTAATAGACGAATGACTCAGATCTTTAATTGAATGATTTCCCATTCAAGCATCTCCAGTCAACCCCAAAAAGAATAAGAAGCCAGCCATAGAACTCAATCTCCAAAGACTCGCTGGAGGTTGTGACTCTCGAGAAAATCCACAAATAAAATTTTCCTAAAAATTAGTGACGATCTCGCCGAAAAATAGTGATAATATCCCTAAAAAATGGTGACTAAAGCACTGAATTTCAGAATTACACACTCATTCAATTATACAATCACGCATCCCTAATAATTGGGTAACATCATGATCGTTGATTAAACAATTGATGTTGAATTCGAGAATACCACCGACGATAGCACGCGCACTGCCCCGTCTACCATTAAAGCGTTCAGCTCATCACTCTCCCACATAAAAAAAGTTAATAGACGAATGACTCAGATCTTTAATTGAATGATTTCCCATTCAAGCATCTCCAGTCAACCCCAAAAAGAATAAGAAGTCAGCCATAGAACTCAATCTCCAAAGAGTCGCTGGAGGTTGTGACTCTCGCGAAAATCCACAAATAAAATTTTCCTAAAAATTAGTGATGATCTCGCCGAAAAATAGTGATAATATCCCTAATAAATGGTGACTAAAGCACTGAATTTCAGAATTACACACTCTCTCAATTATACAATCACGCATCCCTAATAATTGGGTATCATCATAACCCAATTGGGTATCATCATAACATTTTCCACGATCGTTGATTAAACAATTGATGTTGAACTCGAGAATACCACCGACGATAGCACGCGCACTGCCCCGTCTACCATTAAAGCGTTCAGCTCATCACTCTCCCACATAAAAAAAGTTAATAGACGAATGACTCAGATCTTTAATTGAATGATTTCCCATTCAAGCATCTCCAGTCAACCCCAAACAGAATAAGAAGCCAGCCATAGAACTCAATCTCCAAAGACTCGCTGGAGGTTGTGACTCTCGAGAAAATCCACAAATAAAATTTTCCTAAAAATTAGTGACGATCTCGCCGAAAAATAGTGATAATATCCCTAAAAAATGGTGACTAAAGCACTGAATTTCAGAATTACACACTCATTCAATTATACAATCACGCATCCCTAATAATTGGGTAACATCATGATCGTTGATTAAACAATTGATGTTGAATTCGAGAATACCACCGACGATAGCACGCGCACTGCCCCGTCTACCATTAAAGCGTTCAGCTCATCACTCTCCCACATAAAAAAAGTTAATAGACGAATGACTCAGATCTTTAATTGAATGATTTCCCATTCAAGCATCTCCAGTCAACCCCAAACAGAATAAGAAGCCAGCCATAGAACTCAATCTCCAAAGACTCGCTGGAGGTTGTGACTCTCGAGAATATCCACAAATAAAAGGCCGAGAATGCCGAGCGAGTGGTAATAAATTCAGTCCACCGGCGTATCCCCGAGAATACAAGCCCTCCAGTTGGACTCTCGGAGTTGTACCGGTGTGCGCCCGAAACCCTAAATCACACTGGGGGCAAAACACACCGGAGAGATCTTTCTCGGTGCCTCGCGGTCTACTGATCCAAGTGTGTTCTGGATAAATAAACAAATGCGGATTAGTTTTCTCCCGGGGGTTAGGATAGGCGAGGTGAACGTAAATCATCGGGAGACTCGTTACCCATAGCCACACACTCTCACAACACAAATCCACACTCTATCACCGGTTGGAACTGTACACTTACCGATATAGAGCCCTGTTTGCCATTTAATATTTGCTTTTGTACAAAGTAAACCAGTTGCTTGTCTACACGCTGCCCTACATCTTGAGATTTCATCCTTAAATCACTCAATTGAGTCGAGCCAACAGCTCCAGAGAACCCAGGGGCTTTTTCTCGAAACAATTGAATTTGCATGGGACTGTCAATAACGAGAGAGAGAGACTGCACAATTGAGGGAAAAAATGTGGAAAATAAAGATGATGGTAAGGGGGTTCAACTCCACTAGTGCCTCGTTACCTCAACATTGCGAACTTAATTAATTGGCCATAATTCATGTAAAAACCCGTAAATCTTGAATCTCAAACATCGCGGCGCCTAGGGCAGTGAATGGGCGCGAGTAGGTGGCAATTGTCTCGTGGGCCCACGCTCATTCAATCGTGGGAGTAACGAAACAGGGAGCATACACAGCCACAAAGCTCCAACACACGATGGAAAAGTTTTTTTTCCAGACGATATGAGGAGTCTGATTGAAATCGCTGATAAGTCATGATTTATTAGGTGAGGGTCTCAAACTTGGTTTCCATGTCCAATACTCATTTCTGGATTTACAGAGGGATTTGACGGGGAATGTCGGGGGGGGGGGTATTCAATTCGGACTGGTGTCGGAATCAACTGGACTGTCAAGAGCACTCCTATCTGACCTTGGGAACAATTGAAATTAGCATAGCACTGCGGAAGTTGTACCGTTCGTCTTTATCTCTAAAAGGAAGTACTGAGAAGTCCCGCAATTCTGAATTTAGTTATAAGATAGATATATCTGCGTTTCACCTTGCACTTTTGTGAATAAAAATTCTAGCGGGGGATCTGATGAATTCACATGGGTGAGGTGGAGGGGTGTGGTGAGGAAATTATTGTAAATGCAGTTTTGACTAGTAACAATTGCCGATTTTTTCAGTTTTTGGATATTTGATAATTCTCATTTACAACAACTTTTTCAAGCCGAAGTATTGAGAATTTTTTGAACCGTTTTGCAAGTTGAAGTATTTATTTATTGTCCAAAATATTAACCCTAGTTTGGTCACCATGACAATATCACTGAAAATTACTGATAATGTCACTGAAAATTGTTGGGAAAATCACTGGATTTCAGAATTTTGCAATCACTGAGTCTCACAATCGCGAATGCCCAATAATTGGGGATAAATTCCTGAAAATGAGTGACATTTCCCTGGAACTCGAACCTCTTTCTTCTCTGTAGTTGGGAAAGGGGCTGGTGCAGACATGTTTCACTGAAAGTTGACTGCCAAAGGCGCAAGAATACTCGCCCCTGGGAGGTCGTTCTCGCCCCGGGGCGCTCGTTTATACCCACCAACTTACAAACCTCTTTACGAATCGTTACCCCATCCCCCACTCGAGGCAACACATAAATCCGTCGGGGACTGACGCTCTCGACTTGTGATACAACTCTCGCAATCCGCAACAATGAAGTCCCAGCAAAAAAACCCTAAAACGGTGAACCTCTCAAAAACAGGGTTAGAGTTCATTGGAGATATACGATGACGTTGGGCCAGCATCAAACACCTGCTGGGCGGCAAAATCGAATATTCGAGGATTGGATAAAACCGATCATAAACTGGGCACGTAGTCGTGAGTGGTCGTGACGTGAGCATGAATGAATTTTTACGACGAATAAACCATAGTAACCAGCGGAACGTTGCATGTGATTCAAACAAAACGCTTTATTTGAAATTTTTCTATTCATTTCAACAATATTTTTGATGCACGGAGAAGAAAGTTGAAGAAAAAACAGCGGGAATGAGAAAATAGTATATTTCGTAACGAGTGCAAAAAAGTGTTTTTTGGCGAGTGAGAGGTTTATATCACGAGCCGAAGGCGAGTGAAATAATTCCACGAGCTAAAAAACATTTTTTCACGAGTTACGAACAATATTTTTCATCACAATGTGGAAATTGGACTTTTAGGCACGCGGAGCGTGCCGAAAAGGTCACTTTTCGTCACAGCGTGATGAAAAATTATTTTTTGTTGAATTACAATTTCGCTTCCCTTTATCTCTCCGCGTGGAAATCCCTGAACTCAGATATTTATTTCAAGGAAAATGTTTTAATGACATAAAATGTTCTAATTATATGGCATTTCTGTCAAATGAAGTCTTCATGGGAATAGATGAAACATTTGTTAATATTAAAAAGCAATTCATTTGACACGAATAAAAACAGATAGAAATCAATTTTTATTTTAAATAAAATCTGTACCCCAAACTAATGGAATAAACCCGTCGATTGTATTCCAATAAAACATTACTTTCAAAATACTCAACTGAAAATCCGCAGTTCACCAATTATTTCGTTCTAAAATTTTTTTAAACCCATAAAATGTTCTAATTATACTTCATTTCCGTCAGATGAAGTCTTCATGCGAATAGATTAAACATTCGTCAGTATTATAGAGCAATTCATTTGACATGAATAAAACGCACATAAAAATAAATTTTAATGTTAAATAAAATCTTTTCGAACTCATCGATTTCATTCCAATAAAACATTTCTTTCGAAATACTCAACTGAAAATCCGCTCAACCATCAATCATTTCATTCTGAAAATTTTTTAATTACATAAAATGTTCTGCACTAACAGAAAAATCGATATAATATCAGATAAATCATTTCTTGAGCGAAAAACATCGCATGCATATTTGATCGATTTATGGTAGGTTTCAAACAAGAAATTGGTGCTCTTGGGGCTCAGAAGGAAGTTACTGAATGAAAAGGTGATGTCTTTTATCGAAATGAGATAATAATCCTTCAAAGACAAGAATAGTTTGACAGAAGAAATAGGAGATATTGCCTCCCTTCGAACTCAACGCGACTGAGCGTAAGCGACGGTTATATTTTTTTAACATCTGTAGGGTTTCCTCTGCATAAACTCTCTATTCATTCAATCTAAAAGTCTCTGATTCATGACTCACTAAATCGAAGCTGTTAATGTTTTTGGTCATTTCCTCATCTTCTGTCACAAAAAAACCGATTTCTTTTGGCAAGAAATTCTCACTTTATCATGAAATGTTCATGTTCAAGTCATGAACACATCACCGAAATCTGACATTGTCTGACACATTATCCGCAATTCTTATCGCAAGAAATTAATCCTCGAGAGATGAGATATTTGGCGCAAGAAATTAGTTTTGTGATATTATGACGATATTTCTCCCAGTGTAATTACACTTAATTTCTGTCAAATATAATCTTCAACATTCGTCAATATTACCGAGCCATTCATTTGATATGAATAAAAACGCAAATAAAAACCAATTTTAATTTTAACCAAAATCTTTACTCCAAACCAATGTAATAAGCCCACTGATTCCCTTCGAATAAAACATTTCCCTGGAAATACTCAACTGAAAATCCTCAGTTCATCGATCATTTCGTTCCCGGCTTGAGGAAACAAAACCCAAGAGATTCAACAAACCTCGCGATCATTTCGAAACATTCAAAATGTACATGCAATTGAGGATAACAAGAATAGCACCATTACGGTGACACGACACCTCCTGTCTTAGCGCCCCCTCACATAACCATAAGGACACACTACCAGGTGAAGGAGGGTTCACCACTCCCCCGGCACCAGGAGACATTTCTCATTTTGGTAGACAGTCTGTTCTCCATTCAGTTCTCTCCTGTTCCACTCCATTATGCTCTGTACGTTCCTCCCTAAATCTTTATCATCATCAAGCCCAACCTCAACCCTTGTAAACCCCCCGTGTCACGTTTTTGATCAGCAAAATGGCGGACGTTGAGGCAGTAACTCATGATAGGGCCAATGTGCTTTGAGACACATGATCGCATGTAAGAGGAAGCCAACGAATAAATTGGTAGGTGGGTTAAGACACCCAGCGTACGGTTTTCATTCCATCCAGAAAGGCAGGAGGGGCCGGGGGGGAGCGAGGAGACACATATTCTCCTTCTCCCCGGCGGATTTATTACCCACAAGAGAAGCAAAAGGGGAGCCTCCTCCTCCGAGGGTATATTTCGGCCTCGGTGTTACATTACTCACTACTCCCTGTGTCTGTGCGTTTGCTTGAAATATCGCTGTTGCATGTTGGCCTGTCTCACGGATGAGCTGCGCCAGAATCACTGGGTTGACGCGCAGTGGCACAATTTTTATTCTCTAATTTCCTTCATCTTTCTGTTCTTTACGGAGTCGCTGGATTTTTTTTAGTCTTGGGTTTCCACCCCAGTGATTATAATCAGAGCGTCCAGGACGTAATTAGTGGGGGGCGCAGTGGCATCGCGGAAGTATAAATCATTTTGTGTTCAATTGGTGGATGGGTATAATATGACCACATGCGAAGGGGGGTGATGATTTAGTCACTGCCGTGGGCGGGGTTTGCGGGTATTATTCGTGTGAGCGGTTGGTTTTTTATGGTGTTTGGAGCAGTTTGGTAACGCCAGGGAGGTGTTTTCGGATATCAAGAATGAGGAGTTCGATTAAGGTCTTTCCCTAGAACACAGGTTTTGATTGATTTTTTCATCTAATTGGGAGTCATATACTGAGAGAAAAATCTGAAGTTCGATTTACAATAAGAAAATAGTTGAGGCATTTTGGTGAACGATACGATTTTTTTTGTATGCGGTACATAACATTATAGTAACTTCACAAGCGACACGGAAAGAAATTTTCGATAAAAATTAGACCTCCAGAGGGCCAAATGTGGGACGAAATGACATTCAACCACGTTTTAGGTTAAGTTTTGTCGGAAAAATTAGACTTGGGAGTCTAATTTTTGCGATTAAACTAACCTTCGTCCCACGTTTCGCCCTCTGGAGGTCTAATTTTTATCGAAAATTTTTTTCCGTGGACAAATCTATCGTGAGGAGAACTAGAAAATAGTTGCAATGACTACATTCCATTGTAGTAATTACGTCTCCGGCCATAGTTACCGTAACCCATGAAAAATTGTTGAGGACTTTTTGACTATAATTCGATGGTGATGGAATGTAGTCAGAAGAATTATATTTTTCTATCAGTGTGGTTCAAAAATCATCCTTAGAATCAATTGCACGCGATTTCGCGACCCGCTCTTGCACTCGGGCCTCAAAAAACATTTACATCTTGTCTGACATCTCTGTCATGAACTTTGGTGAAGCAGAGTTGGGACAACATTGTCCAGTGGGGTCCAGGAGTCTCCCCTGGTTGGAAAATCGTCCTTAGAATCATCTGCACTATATGTATTACGCGACCCGCTCTTGCACTCGGACCCCATTAGACAAATATGAATATTGTCAAGTAAACGTTCACATAAAATGTAAAAAACTATATATTTCATCTTTTATTTGCGCTTAGTCAACTATTTGTCAACTATTTATTTCATTTTTTATTCGCGTTAATATACACTAATATTCGTATTCAACGAATTAATATTTTGAGGAAATTATTTACTAGTGTACTGTCGGAATATCACTTATCAATTGATTCGATGTGTCTAGTTTTGTCTAGATTTAATTTGAGAAGTAAAAGTTGAGGGTCCACGATCTCCCATATATCCACGGTAGAAATTACCTTGAATCCACGGGAAAACGTCCCGTATATCCACGGTCAATGTTACCGTGGAGCGTGTGAATAGACACTGCCCCATTAATGGGTCACACCCACTCCAAACCACCCGCAATGGGAGCGAGCGAAGCAAGCAACCAACAACCCATTGAAATTTTTCAGGATTGTCGTTTCCTAAAAAATTCGAAAAAATTTCAGTAGCGAAGCGGTAAACCGGGTTAAGTCGATTTTGACTATCGGCCAGTTTTTGACGAATATCTCGGAATCTAAAAGAGATAGAAAAATTTTTGTCGTTACCTTTTTATAGCCCTTAATTGGTTCTACAAAAAAGGTTATGAGAAAAATTTTGCTATCTCTCTTAAGTTCTGAGATATTCATCAAAAACTGATCAAAAGTCAAAATCGACTTAACCCGGTTTACCGCTTCACTACTGATTTGAAAAATTTCTTTTTTCCTGGATCCACGATCTAAAATTGTTGCATCTTCCGATACAACCACTAAAGGCTTTAAAATCGAAATGAGGGCTTTAGATTCAAAGCCTATTTTCAACACACATGCGGAGTGTTTGGTGAATGTTAAAGTTTCGCATTACCGTGGGGTGTCGGTGGGCTTCAGAAAGAGAGGAAGCCTAAGAACATGATACAGTGGCGCCAGTTCGTTACCGGTTTGACACGCGATACGTCTATGGGGGTGTCACCGCACCGCAAGAAATCGTGGAGAACCGTAAAATGAGAAAAAACTCCCGAGTTTGGAAATTTTTTGATGAATGAGATGCTTTGCGAAAGGAGGTGACGGCGAATTACTAGAAAAACAGAAACAGAAGAGAACCACCTATCCTTCCCCTTCTTCGCACTGTGCATGTTGCGGCTAATGACGCGTGGAGGAAGGAGGGAGTGGCATTCGAGTTATTTTGGAAGGCCCGGAGACACTTCTGGGACATTCATCAAACTGCGCTTGGAAAAGTTGGAGTGCAGTAAATTATCTCTTCGGAAAAATCTAAATTAGAGCTTCCGAGAAAATATTCCATTGCGATTATTGCGATGTGATAAAAATTACCATCAGATTACCAGAGCTGGGCAAAATACTATTTGAAATACTATTTCAAATACTTATAACTCATTACTATGTTGGAGTTACTGAACATCGCAAATAAAATAGTATTTAAATAGTTGGACTCAAATAAATACTGTTTGAAAATAATTTCTCTCTTTAAATGGTGAAATATGGCAAATTTGAAATAATATTTGAATAATTCGATAAAGGAACATACTATTTGAAATAATTCATCGACTTTGCTTCATTTTTTTTATTACTTGAAATTCTTTCTTTCCTAGAGGAGAAATTGGAACAGAGACAACAATGAGAACTAAGAAACAATAATTAGAAACAACAATTTTTCAAGATATCAAATACGTAACGAACAAAATCATTATCATATGATAAGTATGAATTTTTCATGTAATGTCCTCCGACCTACACAAAAATTCTATCCAACAATATCCTGTGATGTCACAATATGTAAAACGCTATACAAAGTCCTGTCTTTAATGATAATCACGGTAAATAACCCATGAACGGACGGCGATAATTCGTCCATTCAACCAATTCTTTGTAATTCATTGCGATTACTTCACCGCGAGAGATCAATGAAGGTGATAAGGGATAGGAAAGGGAAATATTCGTAAGAAAGAACACTATTTCAAACCAAAACCAAATAGTGAAATAGTAAAATAAAATAGTAAATACTATTTCATTTTCTGTTTCGTTGAACTGAAATATCAAATAACTATTTTATTTCAATTTCAAAAAGACATACAAATAAATACTATTTGTGGACATCCGCATGAAAAGGGACCACTTTGTCGATATGGTGTTATGTATACTCTGATAATATTGATAACATTCCGCACATTTTGAGCCCAAAATGATCTTCATGGGGTCAAAAATGACGTCGTTAGAGAAGATGGAAAAAACAATTTAACATTGGTGCAAATGGGAGTTGCTGACACAAAAACGTGAATATCTCGGAAACTAGGAAAGTGGTCCGTTTTCATGTGGATGTCCACATTTGATCTACCGAAATAGTCAACTTCAAATATATATTTCAAATAGTATTTCAGCGTACTGAATCATTTGGAATAGTTTTCCACTTGATTTTCATAAAATAGTGCCCAGCTCTGCAGATTACTCATGAAATTTCAAACTTTTTTGTAAAAGTGTGGACTCAGAGTCCGCATTCACTTGAAATTTGCTCACAGTATAAAAAGATGATTCGTTGCCGACGAGCAGCTCTTGTACTTTACTTTATTAACAGAAAATGTAAAAAGCGTAATAAGAAATAAAACAAAGAGGTACCGCGGAAGAGGGGGTTGAAGGGGAGAAGAAGGAAGAAGGGAGAATCTCTTTTTCCAGCCGTGAAACCCGACGCGGCAGTTGTTGGAATAGCTCCTTTCACCTCATCATCCCAGCTTCCGCCCCTTCCGTTTCATTTTCCACCCGTTTGCTCGGTCGCACTCGGAGCGAGTCCTCTCTCTGTGACGCAAAAATCCCCGGCAGCTCGCCCTTGCGTCTGGGAGAGAAGAATGAAATTACCTTCGTTATATGCGAAAACGTGCCTCCACCCGAATCCGAGAGACTCCCCATGTACAATATCTTTTTTATGCTGTTTTTTCATTTTGTTTCGTTTTTTTGTGTTCGGGGCTCGTATCAAAAATACACGTCCATTTTTATGGAAGTTTGGGGGGGAATGATATACTGTGGGACATTGCTACTTTCAGGAGAGAAAGGGGGGAGGAGTGGAATATTCAGGTGGAGGGGGTGAACAAATGGGAAAATAATTTTTTTGGTAATTTATGAACAAATTGTTTTATTGTTTCATTATTTGAAATTTTTCCATGTATTTCTACAATTTTCCCTTGAAAATAAATAAACTCATGTATTTAGTTCAATAAAAATATTTTAATTATGTGGAATAAATAATTCAGTTACTCAATCAAATGAGCGATTTTTTTGATTCAAAAAATGTTTACTTAATTCAAATGAATCGTTTGTCTGGGTGTAGGGTGGAAAATATTTGACTTATCTTAACCAAATTTTTACTATGTTCAACATTAACTTTTGGGTGTGGCGGATATGGTCCTCGATTATTATGTTCCCACAGTAAAAAATAATTTTATATTTTTGTCGCGTAGGGTGAACAGGCCAAATGCTGGAGGGTTAAGAGAAATTCGAGTTTCGTGGTAGGATCTAAAATGGATGAATCCCCTAAATGGGGATATGATGTCTTTCATACCTTCAAGAATGTTTCAATTAGCAGAAAAAAATTATTTGAAGTGAAAATAACAAAACAAAGAATAATTAAATTAAGAAATAGTTGAATGCAGCCGAAACCCTTAATTTCTGGATGACTGGGCCATGTTTTTTTTATTGATTTATGTCGATCAATAGAAAAAATAATTTATCACATTATTAGACACGAGTAATATTATTGAAAGGTGAAATAATTAGTACAATTTTCATTTCATTTATGGAATATTTAATGCAAGTTGAAATCGTCCAAAAACTAATCTCCGTCCAGAAATTGACCTGTTTACCCTAGTTCCAATTCAAAACCGCTGCACGCAGAGGAAAGTTGGATAAAAATTACCTCAAAAATCGTTACGAGTTTTACTATACGAATGGTAATCGAAATATAATTCAGTGAACAAATACTGTTTTTTACTACACGAATGGGGACCGAAATATAATTCAGTGAACAAATACTGTTTTTAGTGGATTTCTTACGATTATTTTATTTTTATTTTTAACGTAATTTGTCACAAGAAGCTTGTGACTGGCCATCGCCCGAGGGCCTTCAGCCTAATTTCTTACGATTTTCTCCGTAAAAAAATTCATTTATGGTTGCAAAAATTATCCTCCTGTTTAGTAAAATTTCCCACACCGGCAGAGGATTGTTTGTTTTATACCCGTCTGAATATCATTGGGACGGATGGAACTGCATTTCTACCAAACGGGTTCGGTAAAAATCATTGTCCGTTACAGAAAAATTGGAACAATTATTCACATTCTCTGGGATAATTTTTGATTGGATACAGGGTAAATTTTACAGCTTCGGTAAAATCACCCTCCCGTTTAGTAAATTTTCCCGGGCGAACTGAGTAAAATTCACTATTAATCTCGCACTTTTTCTCCCATTAAGGTGAAAAAGTACTAAAAATCGAGGTAGCTCCACGATTACTTGACCTGTTTGGTAATTTTTTCCCGTATGAAATATGAAAATGCTTGAAAATTTAATTTGGAGCTGAAGATGGATTGAACTCCTAAAAAGAGTTAATTCTCACACCACAATATTTAACCCCTCACACTAAAGACATGAACACTGAATTACTTTTCCCAGTGTACTAATTTTTAATTTAATATTCTCTCGGTGCGGAAGTCCTCATCATGAGATTATTCATCGATCTGAATCCCCCGAATGAAAATTTTATCAAAACCATCGGTCATTCAAAATCACTCAACGGAAAGATAAACCGCTATATCTATGGACCGATAGCGCTGATTTGATGCTTCAGAGGCTCTTCAGTTGTCGAGTATGGGGCTCTCAATAACCATTGTCCAACCAGCAAGGGGGACCCTGTCAAAACTGCTATTCCAGATTTGCTACACGATGCGTGGAATTTCACTCGTCGAAGGGGTCCAAGGGGATGCATAACCGAACTAGGGGGGCCGTGTAATCTTCATCGTTTCAATGGAATTGAATGGCTTTATTATCCTGTTAGTGAACTACTATTTTCCGGCTATGTCATTGTGAGTGGATACTGTTGATGTAACCATATCACTTGCTACGGACAGTGAAAAATCGGGATGATGAAATTCATAGAAATAATTCTCACTTTGTGAAAAGAACTCAACGAGTTAAAATTAATATTGTGCAATTAATATATTTTGATCATGTGATGTTAAACTGTTACAGAGAAAATATTATTTTTGTCAAAGCTAGGAATTGGAATTGTTGATAGATGAACTTGGGCATGAGTTCGATTAAGGTGTTTCGCGTGTGGATCACCGGGGGGTGAAACGGAAGGAGAGTCTTATTGTTCTCGAGCCCTGATGCAATCGCTGACCACGAAATTTTCTAATTTTCACGTAACTATTTAAGTGGGGATTTAAACATTGTGTGAATATTGATTTTATTTATCAGACTGATTGATTTTTGTCTCATCACCTACGGGTGTCAAATAATTTTTATTGGATGTTATTCTAATTGTTGAAATGATATTAAAATGCGTCTCGAGTTGTCCTGTCGAATATTTTCTCTCTCTCAGTTCCATGGTCCAACCCATATCTTTCCCATGATGCTCACTGACATTCGAATCACGCGCCTGTGCGTGAAGGCGTAACTGCCCCGAAGCTCATAATTTTCCGAATCATTTGTTCAAATAACTTTCTTATGAAATCTGAAAAAAATCGGAAACTTATACGTATTCTCAAGAAAGATTTGATTTACCCGAGTGGAAATTAAAATCAGGATAGAATAAGAGACTGACCAGTAAAAACGGACTTTGATCAGTTTTGGATCAGAAATGTAACGCTTGTTTGGATCCATGCCTGGTTAAAATTCTAGGATCCGATCTTTCTGAACAGTACCGGATCCGATACGGATATAGTTGAGATTTGACTGATCAGAATAGGATCACAATTCACTTCGCCGCATTGGATCCAGAATTCCATTCAGAATCTCACCAGATCCTGATCCGAAAGTCTAATCAATAAATTGTGGTCAGTATTGGACCTAAAACTGATCTAGATCCAAGCTAACTGAGTGAAATTTCTACTCGGGTATCACCCAGTAGTTTTTCCTCAATAGTTTATTATTTTTTTGGGTGCCCGGGAAATTTCCCTAATTGAGAGTGGGGTAACCTCGGAGGTTATAGCTGGAGGGGTTGCAAAACCATCCAAATTCCATTATTTTTTTCTCGAGACCGAGATCTAAAAAAAATCTGCAAAAATTCTCAATGGTGCAGCATACTCAGACATTTCTCTCATCAATTTTCCAATTTTTTTTCATTATTTTGACTTTTCACACGGAACACCTCAACATCAGATGAATACTCAACTTATCATGGGAAAAATGAATTAACCATTCACATCAATATTTAATCAATTAATTAACTGATTGATTAATTATTTAACCTCAAGAGTCTCACTGAAATGATTTGAAAATTGCAGGCTTGTGTTCGCGCTTCGAGATGACATTTCTCTCAGTATTTCTTAATCTCCTATTGCATCATTGTTAATCCCGCTGACAAATGCAATTGAACCTTCACAAATATTCGCCGAAACATTTATTGTCTGTTTATGCACACGTCGTGGCGCATTAAACCTGATGCTTTTGTCGCGTGATGCAAAGCGCCTGTGTTTATTATTATTCAGTCGAGTGTTTTGAAATGGGGCCCCAAAACCTCGACTCAACCGACCCAATGGGGAGAAAACAAAAATCATGCGGCGGACATTGCGTGACCCAATGCGATTACTTCCACCATTCGATCGAATAAAGAAGCAACCGTTCCGCATTCTCATCTCATTTGAATTTCATTTCATCTGACGGTACATTTTTATTTTTCTCAATTCATGAGATTTGGGCCCCCGTGGATTTGTACCGCACGAGGAGAGGAGAAAGTGAATGAATGGAAACAGTTTGCCACCTGATACCAGTCTGTATTCCGGTAGCCATGAGGTATATGCGAGGTATGGCTGGATATGGGGACACAGAGCACCTAATTTTCCGATGTATTTGCACTTGGTTGGACACACGAAGCAGCATTTGCTTGGTTGACCAGGTGGGGTGGCTAACGAGCGTGACAAACAAATGCGCATCAGTGGTACGATGGTGATGTCACTGCTAATTGATTGATTAGCTACACTGTATCCCACTGTAGCGAATTGATTATTGATTACTCAGGAATTAATCGGAAATATCGGAAGGGAATGAAGAATTATGTAATTTTGAATTTTTGACTGCACTAATGTTTTATGAAACTTCCCCGGCTGCAGGGAAATTATCAGACTGATAATTTCCCTGTTGCCTGTCAATTGTTTTCTACGAATTTGACAGATATTCCTCACATTTTGGTGAAATGTGTGCCGTAACCCCGAACACTGCACCCTGATCGGTCAAAGTCTGAATTGAAGAAATTGTCCTCCGAATACCCCTCGACCTTCAAAATTCATCGGATATTTCCCTCAAGTTTTCCTGCATATCAACGATTGGGATCAGTTTTGCAGTAAAATCCCTCGTGTTGCGCGCTCGTGATTTTAGTCTGCAAAACTGATCCCTCTCGTTGTTATGCAACAAAACATTCGGGAAATATACGATAATTTTGAAGGTCTGGGGGTATTATAGCTGCAAACTTTTAAGAAACGATGGCTTTCTATTACCCTTCAAGTGTCGTTCTCAATTCCTCAAAATTCTCAATTCCCGGGACCCAAAAATTCCCTCCAAATTGATTTCTGCAAAAATGTGAGTGAGCAAAATTGATTTCATGTGGTGGTGCCATTCCTTTTACCCCCGTGTCGCAACCCCAATTACGTGTGACACTTGGACTAACCCTCCCTCTCCCACGTCTCTCCTGAGGTCATATTCAACCCACCCTCTCTCGGCTCCTCCTGTGTGCCATTCATCCGTTGTCCCGGGAGTTGGGAGTATTGGAGAGGCCAAAAGCCGACGCTAACGAGCGCCCATTGGAAGTCACGTGGAAAGACGACAGGACGCTGTCGACCCAACGACTCTGTTCAAGTCACGTGGACGTGACAGTCCGTCGATGAGTTTTGTCGAGTTGCTCTGCATCTTTCTCTCAGTTTCGAGTTTTTTTCTTTCTTTGGGGTTTGAACAAAAGAGGAGAGATTTTTCAAGGGCTTTCACCCCTCAGGGCAATAAATTTCATCGTCGCCACAATTAAGTTGACGTTGATTTTTTTCTCTGCATCGTGCCAACATTTGGCGGCTTTTGTCTGGTGAGCAGAAGTTTGTTGGATTTATTACTGCAATCAGAATATTCAATGTGTAAAATTGCTGTTTGTTTCCTTTTTTTTATCGCGTAGAATGTTTCCTCAGGGGGACACAGCGAGAGGCTCTATGGAGAGAAATTTTTGCGGGGAATTTTGTCTGGGAATTTTTCCCATCCAAATGTCAGCCAATAGAATTGCACTATTCAACTGTTATTTTATATCGTCAACACGGCATTCGACTGATAATATTTGATAATTCCCCTGGTAATTTTTCATGTTGATATATATATGAAAAGCAAAAGATTTCCAGGTCGAGTGAATCTCTCGCTGGAACTGGTAGATGGATTTTGTCTCACAGTGCAATTCTCTTGGCCGAAATTTGGATGGAAAAATTCAAGGTTCTCTACATACAAGGAAACCTATCGGAAAATACCTGAGAATTTTGAAGCTTTTATGTTACTGCATACGTGAATCGAACAAAAAATTCTAGTTGTCAGTAGTTTTTACTGAAATTAAGTACTCAAATCAAAGGTGCTAAAATCAAGACACTTTGGTTCTGAAATCCACTACTCTGGGTTATTAAAATAAAATTTAAATGTTCGTACTGGCGGTTGGAATATCCGTTCTGTTAAAATAAGTTAAATATCCGTTGGGTGCTGAAATCAACAACCCTGGAATTCTTAAAATCAAAACCTTGAGCTTCGTGATTTCAGTTTACAGTCAAGCTGGACACCAGAAACTTTTTTTCCCTGCATTGAGAATATTTACCAAATGATAATTCCACTAAAATTACAAGGAATTTCGTCATTGAAGATTCACATTCTCATGGTTCGGGCAAGTACAAATTCTCGACGAAACGTATCTTTTCTCAGTGTGAGATATTTTCTTCCTGTCAATTTACAATTTACACATAAAGACTTCTCAAAAAACTTGATGTTTCTCAGTGCGCCATGTGTAATCCTGAAATCCGAACTCACTAGCCCCTCGCTTCAACCCTTAAAAAAATGATGAAATAAAAATAAACGATAAGTTCCGAGAGGCTTATGCTCGTTATAAAACCCGATAAAAATCACTCCTCCTGTTCCTTTTATGCTCATTCGATCAGTCAAAGAAACACGAAGTTTATTTATCTATTACACGTCACGGCTGATTCGAATCGCCAAGGATTACGCGTAGCATATGCCCGGTATATTCCCCTGACCCCTCCTAGCATGATTCTATGGAGCATGGGGTGTTGCGGGAAGCGAGTGGGCAACCCCCCAATTAGGGTCGCCCCTCGCTGCTAGACCGTTCTTGCTCCTATCTCGAACCCCTCGAAAACTACTTCATTACGCAGACAGCCGTGTTGACTTGTATTGTACCAGTTTCATGGTACTAGCCCCCTTCTGACAAAAAAAGAGGAAATAAGGCCCCGAGAATTGCCTGGGTTGCATCCGCGCAGTGTTACCCCACCCCTTTGCCAAATAATATCTGTGACGAATCGCTTGCACTTCCACGCTCCCTTTTTGCCGGTGCCATTGAAGACCATTCCTGGGGCAATGCTCAAGTGGACCCTTTTGGAACGGGAGAAGGGGCTGCGATGATTTCTACTCATAAGCTGTGTCTTTTCTCCATCGCGCAAATATCGGGGGGCATGGATCTTGATGGTTTTTGGAGGCAGAACACCTGCGTGATGGATTTATGCTCCGATGAGTGATGCTAACACACCAGGTGTATCTATCATCAGTTTTATCAATATTGTGCTGAGGATAGACGGGGGGGGGGGCAAGCAGTGACTATTAGGGCTAGTGAAATGAAAATTCATGGCGGAGAAAATTAAATGAATTGAATGAAATCAGTAGCGAAGTTGTAAAACGGTTCAAGTCAATTTTGACTATTGCCCAGTTTTCAATGAATATCTCGGAATCTAAGGGAGATAGCAAAATTTTTGTTACAAACTTTTTTGTAGGGCCAATTGAGAGCTACAATAAATGTAATGATGAAAATTTCACTATCTCCCTTAGATTCGGAAATATTCTTCAAAAACTCAACTGGGAGATAAGTCGACTTAAACCGTTTTACCACTTCGCTACTGAAATGAATTACATTCTAGAAAAAATTATCTAGAAAATCGTGCTGCGCACTCGGGATGTTTATTCTGCAAAATTTGACACTTTCATTTGTTTGCAAGGAATATTTCAGCACATATCCGATAATTTTGAAGGTCTGGAGGTATCACTATTGACTATTTCCTCCTTCAGAATCTCGATCAATAGAATCGTTGCATTCGGGAGTAATATGGTATTATTTCGATAATTTTTGGTTACATCCCGTTACCCATGACAACTAAGAAAATATTCGCAAACAATTCTTTTGGTCGTAATTCTGAAGAAGGAAATAGTCCGCCGAATACCACTTGAGCTTCAAAATGAATTGGGTATTTCCCTCAAGCTTCTCTGCACACAAACGAGCTTGCGCGAGGGATCTTTCATGCTAAACTTGACACTCTCAATTGTTTGCAACGAAGCTATCGACACATACCCGATCATTTTGAAGCTCTCGTGGTATTATAACTGAATATATTCTTGAATTTTAAATCAATTGGAAATTCAGCGTAATTTGGAACTGAGCATTAAAATATAATTTGAATAATCATAATTATTCATGAATTTTCGTCAGAATTTTTCACGAACTTCCATTAACAACTTCACTGAGAGAAAAATATAATTCTTCTGACTATATTCCATCACCATAGAATTATAGTAAAAAGGTCCTCAACAATTTTTCATGGGTTACGGTAACTATGGCCGGAGAAGTAATTACTACAATGGAATGTAGTCATTGCAACTATTTTATAGTTCTGCTCACGATAGATTTGTCGTGGTTACTTTTGAACTTTGGTTAGTTTAACTGCATTTTGATTTGCAAAAATTACGCTTGTGAAGTTACTATAATGTTATGTGCCGCATACAAAAAAAAATCGTATCGTTTGCCTCAACTATTTTCTTATTGTAAATCGAACTTCAGATTTTTCTCTCAGTGTTTAAGGATTGTCAATCTCCAAATTTATCATGTGGTCATCTTCAACAGCAATATTCTCAACTTAAGTAATTTATTTACATTGCGTTGTGGTTCCTCTGCGAATTGCAATCGTGTTCACCCCCTTGATGCTTATCCTCCGTTTATCGTTCCGATTTCACTGAATAGAAAATGCAAAAACATGAAACATGACTCCAGAAGGCTAATCGCCGGGGGATCATCGGAGCCTTAGTTAAGCAGTACTGCAAACATTGGGGAAAAACCCGTGCAACAGGGGTGACTCCTGATAAATGTGTATCCACTGGTTTTGTCGGGTGCTACTGAGCACTTGATCAAACAGCCATTTTAATCTCCGATGTAAACAGAAGATTGAAGGAAACAGGGGCAGTGTGACAAGTGGACAGAACGAATCATCCATGGTATCCCGAGATATTTCGAAAATGCTAATTACGCAGGAATCTTCGGGTGCGCGTATGCCCATCGAAAGGAGGAGAAGAATAAGGGGCCTAACTATCTTGCGTCAACACGATGACAAGACGAAGTCATTTAACTGTTCCTCCTCGTCCTGCTTGACTGTTGAATGCGGTACGGGAGGCCATTGGTTACAGTTCAGTGGCCTAGGATGATGATGTTATGACAACAAAGAGCCCGATTCGATTCTCCAGGGAGGTGACCTGGACGATGGGGAAAGGTAGCGTGAAAGGGAAGCTCAGGAGGTTTCATTGATTAATGGTATGAGCGAAAATCATTGCCGGTGGTTTCTTGCCATCAAACTGAGAATAAGGCCGACGTTTATACCCTTCAACGATCCACCACCAGTTGCCTAATCATTCTCGTACGATAAATCAGTCTATCATCGGGGACCGAGAGAATCTGTTGTAGAGGATTCCCTTCAATTGTTGAATCGTATTCTCTGAATTCAAACTTATTTATTTGTGATTGAGAAAATTCTCGATTTTCATTCGAGTTATCACATTTTTGCAAATCCCAAAAGAAAGGATGAATGAATTTCACAATTAATGATTCATAAATTCAAAGAATTTAGATATGTCTTGTATTATCTCATCAACTATGTTTGTATATTGTAAAAATCAAAATCGACTTCTGGTGATGATAATTTGGTACTCGAAATTGAGACTCCACAAGGGTCGAAATAAGGGTAACGAGGGTCAAAATGAGGGTAATGATGGTCAAAATAAGAGTCATGAGGTTCAGAATAAGGGTCGCAAGGGTTAGAATAAGGTCAGACTAAAGGTCATGTGGGATTAGATGTCAGATTAAGGACCCAAATAAAGGTCATAAGGGTCAGATTAAGGATCACAAAGGTCAGATTAAGAATCCCAATAAGGGTCATGGGCGTCACAAACTAAGGGTCACAAAGGTCAAAATATCTCTCTAAATCGGGTCTCTGTATACCTCTCTAAATTATAAAAATCCAAATAGACTTCTGATGATGGAAATTTGGTATTCGAAATTGAAACTCCGAAATTAAAAGTCAGAAATGAAGAGTCACGAGGGTCAGATTAAGGGTCACAAGGGTCAGAACAAGGATCATGGGGTCATATGGGGGTTGGCGAGCGGAGCGAGCAGGGGGCGTAGCCCCCGAGTTTCAATATAAAACAACTTCACAACCTGCATAATCTTTTTCAGGTGGGATTGTTGGAGAGATTAACATCAGCTAAAATCAGCTACTACAACAAAAATGTCTGATAAACATCCAGAATCATTTGACGATATCCATCTAACATTCCCTCCCGTTTCATTTTTACAGAATCCGATGGGACAATAGTTGAAGTTCCAACAAGAGGGACTAACGAAGACTCGTCCTCCAGCTACTGAGGAAGACCGGAGTCGTTAAAGGCATTTATATCCTCGGAATTAAGATGTAAGTCTTGTGTATAAATCACTGCGCATCAATCACAATCACAATTGCGAGTCACGAGAGGAATTGTCCGGAGGGAGCGAGGCTGAAGGTGAGGAATTACAATTCCAATGAATGAGGACTCTAAGATTAAAAAAAAGAACTTCACTTTGTACTTTTACTTCTGGGTATTCCATAAAAAATGCCAGTGGAATGCTGTGAGAGGACGAACTCTGGGATCATTTGAGAGTGTAAATCTCACTCCGGTGTTGTTGATGGAGTCCAGTGGCAATAAAAACAGATATCATTGTGAGCTCGATGTAAAGATAAGATTAAGAGGCACCAACGAGGAGGTAACAAGTTATCACCCAACAAATCAGTGAAATGTACAAAAGAGTAAGTTTTCCATTTTATTATTTTCGCCTCAATTTCTTTCTTTTTGTACAGGCTTTTATGACACACTCGAGAGTCTCACATAAATAACACTTTTGATGCCTCGGGATGATAAAGAAATGCCCCTCTATAAAGCGAATGACCAACCAATGATGGAAAACATAAATTTTTTTAGTCCCAAGTATTTTTATAATTTCAGTGGTGATTAAACCTCGGAGTTATTTGGATGATTCAAAGAGGAGTAAAGATGAAACTGACACAAAGCACAATGGCACAGTGGCCATGGCTATGCCCCGTATATCGCATCTGGGAGCGCTCCAAGACATCCCGGGGTGAGGGATCCACTGGGGGAGGGCAGATAAGGACGTCGTCGGCCTCTCCTTTGAGTCGTTGCCCCCCAAGAGTGCGACGCCCGCAATCGGGATTTTATCTCTGTTCAACAGTCATCCTTGGTGGGATTATCATCCATGATTTCACCTCAACTCTATTTAATCTTCAGTGGGGTCTTCATCTTGGTCCAGAATAATTGTGGCTCCGTGATCAGGTATCGCGGGCAATTTCATTATTTGCCAAATGAGCATTCACCAATTTGGAATGACATTTCACGTGGACATGATGCGTAAAGCTTGATTCACGTGCATTGAGAAAAAAGAACGTTTTTTGATAAGTACGTATTCCTTTGTATCAAGAAACTGATGGCTAGACAATTGACAAGAAGAAAACATCTTACACTGAGAAAGAAAAAACTTTCGTCAAGAGATTTTGAAATTGTCCCAACGATGAGGATAATTTTTTTATGATAAGAAAGTGATGTTTCAAATCAAGTCTAGTTGAATCAATGTCGCCAATAATTTTAAGTCTCAAATCCAAAATATTTTAATGCAAAAACCTCTTGACTTGGTTCAAGAAGTCGCTTTCTTGTTGTGAACAAATTGCCCCTCACCCTGGTAGAAATTTCATTATAGGTATAGACACTTTGACTCTATGACGCAGAATTTCCATCAATTCCTACTTGGGCATCTTTCGGACAAGTACAAACCTTTTGACGAAAGGTTTCTTTTGTCAGTGTGAGATATTTTCTTCTTTCAATTTTTGAGTGAGAAGTTTCTTGATACAAGTAAAGACGTACTTCTCAAAAAACTTGTTTTCTCTCAGTGTATCACATCAAGCCCGCATAATGATGTTTGGCCGCGGTACTCGATAATTTTTCTTATGATTCTGTAGACATGAACCGCAGAGTGAAGACATCTTTTATTACTCATACGGATGAAAGGAACCACATGACAAATGGCTATATGTTGTTAGATTACTTGGATTTTCAGTAAGAACATGAAGTACCAAACTACGCTGAATTTTCCTGATTTTCATCAATTTTTCCATCGATGGAAACTTTTCCAAAAGATGTGAGACGAAGGGTGAATTTTCCCCTTCTGAACGTCATATTGCGCGAACGAAAGCAAAAATTCGTGAGTTTTGATAAAAATCTACAACATTTGTACTTTCTTTTTGATTCTATAACTGATTTGACCGCAAGAAAGTTGATGTTATTCATCATTGCTTAATTCATTGTAAAACCGAATACGAATCTTCATCGTTCGTATGCTACCATATCCTTCCTTGAAACTGTTTTGTGAAATTCAATCCATTTCATGACCAAATGTTTCTCCGCATTTCGTTGGTCATCTAATGGGTTAGCGGTGTCCCCCTAATACCCCCCCAAACAATCATCTCCTAAACAGTCTGAAATGCACAGATTAAACGTTGAATCAAACGGACCAAGAATTCAAATCGTCAAAATATTTCTCCCACGTAGCTGTCCCTCACTCCTATAATTTCCTTGTCACCCCAACGTCGTCACCTCGCTTGTATTTCGTTGTGAGGAGACTCTGAAGAAGTTTTTTTTCGGTGGATAGAGTGACTGGGCAAAAGTCAACAGTGTCAACGGACAAGATGCGCTGCACCATCAAAGCATTCAGTGGGTTGTTGACTATAGAATGCATGAGAACATTCGGTTGGAGATGAAAAAAGGGAAGAGGATCGAGTGAAAGATTGAGGAGAAGCGTCGCGAGTCACCAGTCATCTCGAAAACTGCTTTTTAATATCCCGAAAGGATGGTAGATTCGTGGCGGGTGAAGGTGACAGAGGCACTGGGGTGAGGACACGAATGACTACCTGCTTCATCTCCCGATGATTCAAATGCGTCCCGTGAAAACGGAAGAGCATTTAATAGCGGAGACAAGTATTACTCGGCGAATTCCTTCAGTGGAGGGCTCCCTTGAAAAATCAGATGTCTCGTCTACAATTCTCACGCCGTTCTGGAGGTGTTGGAGCGTGAATCATTAATCAGGGTCAAATCGTGCAAGTGGATTTGGGAAAAAATGATTGAAGTTGAATCAGAGTGAGTTGAAGGGGATCATTGGAGATTTCTGATGATCGTCAACATCTACTGCCGGAAAAGTTGCTTCAGATAGATTTCCATCTCTTGATTCCTCATAGGGCCGATAGACATAATCTACTTTAAATCATGAAGTCTAGCCGAGGGGGGGAGGGAGGTGGTCGGCGATCGATATGAATTACAAGAGATCGACGGACATCCCGGTGAGGACGCGAATGACTACCTGCTTCATTTCCCGATGATTCAAATGCGTCCCGTGAAAACGGAAGAGCATTTAATAGCGGATACAAGTATTACTCGGCGAATTTCTTCAGTGGAGGGCTCCCTTCAAAAATCAAATGTCTCGTCTGTGATTCTCACGACGTTCTGGAGGTGTTGGAACGTGATTCATTGAGAGTCAAATCGTACAAGTGGATTTGGGAAAAAATGATTGAAGTGGAATCAGTATGAGTTGAAGGAGATCATCGGAGATTTCTGATGATCATCAGCATCTACTGTCTGAAAAATTGCTTCAAATAGATTTCCATCCCTTGATGACTCCTGGAAGAGTATCAGGTATGACCGGGTGATAGCTCATAGGGCCGATACACATAATCTACTTTGAATGACGAAGGCTAGCTGAGAAGGGGAGGTGGTTGGTGATCGATATGAATCACAAGAGATTGACGGAAATAGCGGTGAGGTCCGAAATGACTACCTGCTTCATCTCTCGAGGATTCAAATGCGACAGAGAAATAGAAATGTCATAGCGCCGATAGAAATAATCTTCTTTGAATCACGAATTCTAGCAGTGGGGGGGGGGGGGGGGGGAAGTGGTCGGCGATCAATATGAATCACAAGAGATCGACAGAAATCCCTTCTGATCATCAGCATCCGCCCTCAAAAAAAAAACCCCAGATCTCCAACTTCCTGCTCATGTGACACATTCCCAACATCACGCAATGCACCGCGCTTTAATAGTTCCCGCAAAATCCCAGCCTATAATCATTACATTTTTTACCTTTCTTTTCTCGAACATCCTCTTCAATTGCCACTTCACCATTCCAAGAAGACACGAAAATTTCACAAGGTCTCACGAATTTTCGGTGTAAAAATTTATGAGATCCCCACTGGCATTTGTTTTTCGTATCCCAAGACGCACGCAATAATGATTCGTAATTACTTCTTTCACTGAACAATGTTTATTTCCTGTTGCTCAACCAATTGCTCGACGAATTATGAAGAGTAGAGAGAACAAAAGTGAAATAGGGAAGATGGCTCTGCCCACGCATTTGCGGAGAGCTTCGAGGGTAGAATTGACGAGGTCCCTGATCATCACGAATCAATTGCACTTAATCTTGCTTATATACATTGAGTTTTGATTTCTCGTTAACGTTTTACCTGTTGGGAATAATGGCAAATGCCCGCAAGGTTAAATGTTATATAGATTCCACGAAGAGGATTTTACGAAGTGAATGAGAGAGAGAGACGACTGGCATATCCTGCCATCAATATTGCCCGTTTGACAACTTGGCTAGAGTCAAGTTCTGCTGGCCAGTGGTGGACCTCTGCCTTCTCGCTTCCTCAACCCTGTCAGCTGAGTTCTCTCCTGGCGAGGCGCTGGAATATTTAGTGATACTAGCCTGGAGCACCGATATAACCCAGGCAACCATATACCAGGTGAGGTGGAACGGGGGGGAGATATTGCCATAGCCATCTCACGTTTAGGCTTGAACCAATGCGCCTAACCCATTGGCAAAAGCCAACTCTGTGACGTATGGGCATCGGTAAATAAACTATTAATATTATGGTAACGTCACGCATTCCTATCCATATTGGCTCCTCGCGCGTCTTCGCCTGCTTCACCTCACCACTCTCTCTCTCTCTCTCTCTCTCTCTCTCTCTCTCTCTCTCTCTCTCTCTCTCGCTCTCCCTTTCTTTCTCTCTCTCTCCTGCTATTCTGTTTTGATGATTTTTTTTAAGCAGTGGTCTTCTTTTGCCTTTTGGGGATGAGGAGATTTACAAGCCGTAGAACAAATACGTAAATTACAGTCGCCAACTAATGGATCAGGGGGACTGACACGCCCCCTTGGAACACCATTCATAGACGGGCGAGGTTGAATGATTGGGGTTTTCATTTGTTGGTTTTTGGTAATTCATTTTGGGAAGAATTAAATGCTGTTGATGATTTTCGAGTGGAATTTTTAGTGAATAATTTTCAGGGTTTTATTTGAATTATTAAATTTATCTGGTTGTTTTAGGGGAAGAAAACATCTTTGTGCGTTTTTATGATATTTCAGTGTATTTTTTTTATTTACTTGGAAAAATAAGAATTAAATCTGGTATTCTACGCGGAGACAAATGGAGAATAAGAATTGTTATCCATAAATAACGGCAAAAATCAGCGCATAAATTTAATCGTGCGGCAAAATGAAAATGTATTGAATTTTTTTTTTACGTTAATTTTGAAGAAAAGATCGGTAAATATTGTCACTTGCCCTACACTTATGCAAAAAAGTCTTTATTCAATTTATGGAAACATTGTGGTGGTGCTGAAAAGAATGAATTTATTAATGAATTTTTATTTCATACAATCAAAACCCTTTCATTAAAATAAATATACATGGTAGAAAAATATACCCGAATTGAATCAAGTATATTTTAGTCTTGAATCAGGTTTATGCATAGACGTAATTCTGGTACATTGTTAAAAAATTTTGTCTAAATTTTCCGAAACACTTTTTGCAAATTTTTATTGAATTTAATTACCATTAAAAATTCAGAATTTCGTGGAAAAATAAAAAAGAAATTTAAATTTCAGTTCCATTATCCTGAAAATGTACAGAATACCAGAAAATTCTGGTTAATATATTTTTGGATTTTCAGGACGGTGACACTGACAGCGATTGAGGGGGGGAAAAAATCATGAAATTTCAGATTTCACTGAAAATTCAATATAATTTGGCCCTGGATATTCATACTAGATTAGAAATTCAAACGAATTAAGGAATTCTCGTCTTATTGCTGCTTAAAATTCTCAAATTTTATTGGATTGTCAGTGAAGCCAGAAATATCATTTTTTTCCAACAGTGTATAAAATATACTCAACTCAAGTACATGTTTTCCGTACAGGTGTTCTTTAATTTCCACCAGAAATATCATTGAAATGAATAAAATTACATTATTTTTGGTTCCATATGTATACCCTCTCGGGTTTTTCCATTTTGTTCCCTTCCCTACCTGCGTCACCATGGGCCGACTTACTTTATCCCCAACTGCACCCCATTCGGGATTGGACTGCCAGGGAAACCATGGAAAACCTCAGTCGTGCAGCCAGCCGATAATGCAGGGATTCCACTGTGTCCATTGGTCACACTGACTCAATAGGCACCGTGGTTCCCTACATTCGTGCCGAGCGACTGTAGTCCCACGCGGTTAGGTGTGCCTAAGCGGACACTCATCCAAGTACTGGGCAGACTGAACGCTGCTTAGCTTGGATGACCGCCGGAGCCACACACTCCCCGCGTGACCACTACAGCCACAATAAAATTACATTAATTTCGTCACTTGAAATTAAAACGACTCACGTTACTGGGTGAATTTTACTGCATTCTGGAGTCCAAATCTGCCCCGAATGTCCATTACCCAACCCCTCAAAAAATCTCATCGAAATACTGGAGGAGATTAAGGCAGAGTAAAGGGCTCGAGTGGAAATTCAAATGAGGATAGAATAAGAGATTGACCAGCGAAAATTGATTTTGATCAATTTTGGATCAGAAATGTAACGCTTGTTTGGGTCCATGCCTGGTCAAAATTCTAGGATTCGATCTTCCTGAACAGTACCGGATCCGATACGGATCAAGACGAGATTTGACTGATCAGAATAGGATCACAATTCAACCCGCCACAATGAATACAGATACTCCATTCAGAATCTCATCAGATCCTGATCCGAAAGTCTAATCAATAAATTTTGACCAGTGTTGAACCTAAAACTAATGTAGATCCAAGTTAACTGAGTGAAATTTCCACTCGGGGGATTAGATCTGTACATGCGTTTATATTGAAGCTCTCAGGTTGTAACGCGCTTGATGAGATGCGAGAGGCAATCAATGCGCCATCAACTCACCTCGATTTACGGCTGCGTCGTCACGGGATTCATTCTTCCTCCCTCCATGTCCCTCTCCCCCTTTCATTCTCATTCCCCAAGGTTTTTTTTTATTAATTTTTATTTCTGGGCCCCGTGTGCACTTGGCCTCGCGCCCAGGTCGTTCGTCCCCCTCTCCAGCCCCTCGGGGCCCAAAAAAGAATTATTTCAATTTACCATTTGGGGCTCGTCATATCTCATCCCCACGATGAAAACTTTGGGATTTTATTATGCGAATGCGTGCGGGAATAGAGTGTGGCTCGTATGATTTATCGAGGGACGTGGGTCTATTAAAATATCACACTCATGACATAACCCTTCCTTTTAATATTTCTCCCATTTTATTAAATGAAATTTGATTCTCGAGACAGACTTGTTGATTAGATGACGCTATTGATAGTTTATGGATATTCTTTCACTATTTTCATTTATTCAAATCACCGCGGGGAGTCTAGACACGTTTGGATAAGTATTTCCAATAACTGTATGTCATACTTTCATATTTGTGCGGATGAATTATTCATGGGATTGTCTAGAGTGAATGATATTTATGTGGTTTTTCGGATTTCAGCGGCGGTGGCGAGTTTGCGGATTTTGTTTCTAAATCGTGTCTCTCGAAGGGGGGTGTTGATTGGCGACGAATGAGGGGGTGGGGAGGGGGGCGCATGGTCTGGTGCAAATAACCATCCGCAGTGGCGCCTCGACGCGTGAATAAGCAACCTTTGCCCCCTTGTTGAATGGGACTCGGCGTGGGTGGCACGCATTTCTTGCATCGCTGCCGCCGCGGCACAATCCCCGGCGGGTTAATTATTGTCCCCACGCTTTTCTTTAATTGAGAGAAAAAATGAAGTGTTAACAACAGTTTAATGTCACGGCTCACAGTCTATCCTATAAATTTTCTTATCTGCTGTCATCGGGAAAGGCAATTTCTAATTTACCTGGAAGTGATTTGTCAATCTGTGATAATATTTATTTATTTTCCTTGCCATATATACACTATTCGAGTTTTTAGATATTTGCAGTTTCATGGACTTCCCTCTCCAACCGTGTCGCATTGTACCCCGGGAGCTGTACCCCACGTGCAGACTCTCCTGGTGACGTGCAGACTCTCCTCTCACCGTCGACGGTATTGATTTTTAAATCATTGTAAGGAAATTTCTCCGACAATCCTCTGTGAACCTTTTATCTATTTCAGTAGCGAAGTGGTAAACCGGTTCAAGTCGACGTATCTCTCAGTTGAGTTTTTGAGGAATATTTCCGAATCTAATGCAGATAGCGAAATTTTCGTAATTACATTTGTTATAGCTCTCAATCGGCTCTACAAAAAAGGTTATAATAAAAATTTTGCCATCTCCCTTAGATTCCGAGATATTTAGTGAAAACTGGTCAATAGTCAAAATTAACTTACAACGTTTTACCACTTCGCTACTGATTTAGTTCTTTATCTTTTTAATTGTTTATATTTTCTTACAGTAAGTCTTCTAAACATATCTTCTAATTGCTTATGATAATAATAAATTCACGGAAAGATAATATACTAGAATTGAGTATATTTTATACTCGAATGGGCGATGGGTGTTTCAATTCGAGGATGATTATTTCGGTAGGCGGAAAAATAGACCAGGAAAAAAGAGCCCACACACCCAAAACGTGCTGAGACTCACCCAACTTAAAAATTTCTTTTGGTCTATTTTTTCCGGGATTCGATTATTTTGTACACGGAGAGAAGTTTTTGTTAAAAATTACCCTATCGTTCTGTAAAAGTGTATCATGAGTCATCGTTTCCTCATCCCGAAATTTAGTAAAAATTAATATATGATGATCAAATTTTATTCTACGTTAGAGAAATTTTATCCTGACGCATAATAAATTTTACTCTTCCAGTCCAGTAATTTTTATGTAGATAACAAAAATTCTAGAACGGTTGGTAAATTTTACCCTACCGTTACAGTAATTTTTTACCGGCACTGTCATTTTTATTTTTATCAGGATAAAATTTCTCTAACGTAGAATAAAATTTGATCATCACATTAATTTTTACTAAATTTCGGAATAGAAATGAGGAAAAAATGACTCATAATACACTTTTACAGAACGGTAGGATAATTTTTATCAAAAATTTCTCTCCGTGTATCAGCCCGGGTTGTACCAAGCGCTCTCAAGTGTAATGTAAGGGTCAGACACTGGGTGTGAGAATATAAGGGCCAAAAAGTGAAGGTAAAAAAATGAAGGTTCAAAACGGTGATCGAACATAATATATGATTTATATTTAGACCTTTATCGCCTGACACCCACTTTTTTTACTTTTATATTCTGACCCTAATGTTTTGAGCCAAATATTCACATCCTTATTTTTTAACCTCGACTTTTTGACCCTTATATTTCGACCCTTAGTGCCTGACCCTTATATTACACTTACGAGCGCTTCCTACAACCCGGCCTGATACAAAACAATCATCTTCGAATTGAAATACCCATCCCCCAATTGAGTATCAAATATACTTGAATCAAGTACATTTTATACTCAATTCGAGTTTTTTTTTCTGTGTACAATACCTTCTAGGAACTTTTTTCTCCGGGTTTTACTCCAAAATTCTACACATCCAGTAAAAAGAAAATCCAAATATTTTCACTCTCCGCTGAGTGAAATTATTTCACACAACTTACAGTATCTCGAGTGGTCTTTGACTCATTGGGATAAAGAAAATATGTGACCTCTGACTGTCGAGTGCCTGTGTGGGGCGGAGGGGAGGTGCTTTGATCCACCCGCGGCAATTCGCGACGCATGGATTTTTATTCGCATGGCCGGAGTTAACGCGACACTGGCTTCCCTACCTCATTCAGGGAATGCCCCTGGTTTTTTTTGTACAAAAATGTCAAATGCCTCGTGTCAAGCGTTTGTACTAACTAAAATTGTTTCTACCGTTGTCGAAGGGTGGCACACCGACTGCCAGTCGGCACTTTTGCCACCTTCACTGGGTAATTTTCACGCCTTTGGAGAAATAAAACGGCTCTTTTGATTTTTGGGTATGCTGAGCGTGAAAAAAACTTCACACGTGGACGGAGGGAGGGAGGAAAATTATTGTGAGAATAACTGCGATAATTGAAAACAAATTTAAGAAATGGGTTGTAACGAATTATTATAGTAGGATCATGAAATTGGACTGTTTTTTAAAATTCCATGGAATTTCAACAGTTGATTTGAATTTTTTCAATTGAATTTTAGTATTAATTCCAAAACTTTTTGTGATAAGTGACTAGTAAACCATGAATTCTGCTTAAATTAATTTTTTTATTGTTGGAATCAATTTATTTACATTTAGAACATATGAAATATTTCTATGATTAATTTTTATATCAACACACTCTTGAAAAATATTCATATGTTAAACATATAATTTGGATTACACTGTAGAAAAAGATTTGGTTTATAGGAAAATGTCACTGATTTTTAAAATCTATCACCAATTATTGGTAATACCGGAGACTGACTAGAATAACCATGATCATCATTGGTTCCTATCACTGAAATTTGGTGATATATTTCGAAAAATTAGGAATAGATTACTGAAAATCAGTCACATTGCCCTGAAAATGAATGATGAAATCACTGAATTTCAGAAGTTTCCACGTGCTGTTGAAGCCTTTGAAGTTTCAATTCAAAATGCATGAAAATCTGCTGGATAATATTCGATGTAATACTTCTTCCAGCTCATCACGTGATGCCAAATACTGCATTCTGATTATGTCCATTCTCGGGGAATAATCAGTAAAATTTAAAATTCCATCATGTTTCCTTCCCAAAATGGAATACAATGTTGCTCTCTAGGGAGTAACTATTAAAATTTCATCTTTTTCTGGATTGCGTATGCATCCTTCCAGCTTCTCCTCACACAATTTAATTAAAAAATGTGACGATTGGGAACCCAAATCGATAGTTTTCCCCTCGGTTCACTTCAATTTCGTACTTCTCCTCTTCACTGTCCACGCGAAAACCAAAACATCAATAATAAACCATTTTTTTCATCACCACTGAACCCAACGAGAATCATTTGACTCGTCTCCTCATCACCCAAACAGGTCCTCCTCTGAAAAAACACTCATATCTCCTGCATTCGAAGAAGGCAATTATGCGTTATGCATATATACATCTTAGAAACCACTGCAAGGAGTGGATCCCCGAAGGGGGAGGATCTCGTGGCGCCGTGTTAAAGCATAAATAACGCCGAAGCGTGCGACTTTTGGGTCTCTCATTTCTCCTTTTTTTTCAACGATACGTATTAGATTGCAGGATATATGGCGCCTCTTTTTCGCCCTCCACCCATGAAAAAAGTGAGGAGAGAGATGTGTGTGGGGCCTCATACGAGAGCCTCCCAACACACGTGGTCCCCGTTGGGCATGAATGGCGAGCGCCTAGTTTATTTCTCCTTTTTTTCCGTTTTTTACGGTCAACGGAAGTGCCCAACGCTCTATTTATCAATGACGATAGGACAGGAGAGGAAATGGCCACATATTTTGACTCTCGGTATTATAACTCGATAAATTTTCCTGCTCACCCTGCCCTTTTCTCCGATATTATGCACCATATGTAAATTCCAGATTAATGTTATCACTCACCTTCCCAACGAAATAGCTTCATACCTCCGATGAAAACGTTATAAACGAGTTTGGTGAGGAGCGGAAGGGGCGGTTAAACGGTTAAACGGACGTTATCAGGTTGTCGTTGGAGGTGAGATGGACCTTGTCGAGGACGTCTTGTTGGGCCTACAGATGATAAAGATATCCAAGGCGATATGAGCGTGTGTGTAACGTCTTTTCCAACCGTGGAAAATACCAGGGCTATGTGAAACAGTTGAGAAAGATGGTTATCTTGACAAGCTAGGCTCGAGTTATGAGTATCATTTGATGACAGTTACGCGAGTACCTTGGGTGAATGTTTGAGGGTGCATTAACCTTCAGCATATGGAATGTCCTCACATTTTCTTGGATTCCAAAATATTTTCCTGACGCTGAGGACATTGTTTCAAGTTTGAAGACGATTCTACTTGTTTGGGGAGTTCAAGAGATTGAAGACTGCATTTAGCGTTCGGAAGAAGGCAGAGAGAAGTAATTTCATCTGAACAGCATGATTACTTCTTTTTTCAAGTGATATTTCCACTGCAATGTCACAGGCCCTCTCGTCATAAAAAAGTTTATCGCTTTCATTGATTAATTTCTATGAATTTTTAATGGAATATTTGAATTAGTGATTAGTGACTAATTCTTGACAAAATTATTGCATTTTTAAATTGTACACTTGCTCAATTTCACAATTTTCCATGTTCGTCAAAATCAAAACTTTTTATTCCCTGCACGAAAGGAAATATTCAATAAAAATGACGTATCTTTTCCGTAATTCCGGAGCGAAATGTGGTTGTAGGAAATTTTACGGAACTGTCACGGAATTTTTCCGGAGCATTTCGTTATTTTTATCTGAATTGCCTGTGAAAAATTACGATACCGTCACTTAAATTTTCTGAGGCGATTCCGTAATCGGCGAGTGAATTGTGAGTTCCGTAATTTTTACTGAACATTTCTCTCTGTGTGTGATGGATTCACCCGTCAATTTGTGCATTGTTAATGACAAAGTTACGTGAAATTCCAGTGAAATTATCACGTGATAATAATTTCCAAGAAGTGTATCGAAAATTTATGGAAACATTTTTCTACAGTGTATGCAGGACTCTTATTCTACACGGAGAGAAATATTCTGTAAAAATTACGGAACAATTCACGTAATTCGCAACGGGGAATCGTTTTCCGGTAATTTTTATAGGAATGGAAGAGAAGAAATCTAAAACGTTCAGTGAATTTTCAGGTTCATCACCGAACAAAGTACGAAGCTGTCACGTAATTTTTCCCGAAGAAGTAAAATCTTACAGTTCATCTTTTTTGTTATGCCTCCAAAATCAAAAATTCTTGAACATTCAACAATTTTTATGAAGCTGGTGAGTTATTTTTACGTTCCGTTCCATAAAATTTCTCAATCGTTCACGGAGAGAAATATTCAATAAAAATCACGTATCTTTTCCGTAATTCCGGAACGAAATGTGGTTGTAGGAAATTTTACGGAACTGTCACGGAATTTTTCCGGAGCATTTCGTTTTTTTTATCTGAATCGCCTGTGAAAAATTACGATACCGTCACTTAAATTTTCTGAGGCGATTCCGTGACCAGCGAGTGAATTGTGAGTTCCGTCATTGTTACGAAACATTTCTCTCCGTGAATTCGGGAAAAATTACGGAACGACTTGTTGTCCCCACAGCGGTGAGTCATTAGAAGGGTGGTTAATTTTTACGGAACAAATCATAGAATTTACGTGGCGATTCGTACAATTTCAGTTCCGACTCACACTTTTTATTGAATTTCACTTCGCTCGCGGATTACGTTTCGAAACGTAATTCGTAATTTTTACTTTTTTTTCTGGTAATTTTTATTGAATTTTTCTCTCCGTGTATTCGCTGGGTGGGTGAGGGGAGGGGACAGAACCCGGTCTAAATGAAGTCGGTAAAGCGTGCAAAATTCAAGTCTCGATATGACGAGACTCCAACCATCGAGTATTCAAGTTTCCCAGCGCCCTGTGTTCGATTCCCGTCGAATTCAACTTTATTCGATTGCTCACGAGGAATGCGTCTCTCTTTCGCCGATGGTGCGCGGTCTTTTGGCTCGCGCGAGATGAGAAGACGAGGGAAATATTTGAATATTCAGGTGGAGGAGGAGACGACGCCCTCCTACCTGACGCGTTACATATCGCCGTCGTGGGTTACCTGGAACATTACCATAAAATCGGGGACTTTATGATGAGGAGAGAACGCCGCTATTTTTGAGATTGTGACTGGATGAGATCTCGAACTCTCGGCTCTCCACATACACACGTGTATTTAATCTCAAATGTTGGTCTCTCTACGAGTGTGTATTATCCTCATCGTTATCAAGAATTCCGTCACAAAAGGTCACACATCGACGTCTCACTTTTCTCCTCCAATCCTCGTTTATTTTCATCCGTTCATTTTTTTACTCTTGTTTTTTTTTTGTTATTTTACGACAGCGGAGGCTCAGATGTTTCGTGTTACGTCAATGTGACGGGGATATTTATCGAAACCTCGTAAATTCGGTTTTTTATAATACAAACGAATTCATTCAAGAGCAGTTTCGGGTAACCCAATTTTCAGCGACTGTTTGTGTATCGATCCCGGGCTTTTCAGTAAACGACGTTTCCCATTAAACTGCGCGGAAGATATTGAAGTAATTCAGAAATGATCAGCATTAATCAAATTCTTCCTTTGAAATTCTACAAGATTTTTTTTCTAAACGTTCTCTCCTTTCGTAATCGTTCCAATTGTCTTATAAATCCTGTTTGACAGAGGAGTCTTTCAAAATTTTTATCGATTACTGAAATGTTTTCTAACGATCTTGGATTGATTCTAGTATCTCAGTAAAAGAATAAAGAACTCAATTTAAAAAAAAATTCTGTTGAAAAACCCTTTTTCAAGTTTGTGGGTGTAAAATGAAGAGATATTGAAGAAAAGCATAACCATATCAGTGCGCCGTTGTGTTAAATATTTTAACTTCTTTAGGCTCTGGGAAAAATAATAGAAATGAACTTAGATTGATATATCCCATATTTCCCAATAAACTCAGTTTCAATGGTCAGACAATCAAAATTACTCCACCAGTATCCAATATCCAATCTCTCATTCTTTTAAGAACGAAATTTCACTTGTTTATTTGTGTTCGGACAATTGAATGATTATGGATTTTGTCAAGAGATATAGAGTACATTCAGACATGGGCATAATCGAAATTTTGAATTACAGTTAAATTTTGAATAAGTCAATTGTTAATATTACTCACCAATTTTTTGATTACAAAAATAACCATCAATTTAAATTTTCAAGTTCCAAATTGCTCTATCAATCATCAATTGAAATATTCAAATTCCGACTTATTTTATCAACCAATAATTGAGTAATTAAATTACCAATTAGTATATTATTTTTCAAATTCCAATTATGATAAATAAATCTAAATTACTGTAAGGTGTAACTTCTTATAATATTACTAAAGTATTTCAATTCGAAGATGATGCTTTTGTATCAGGCCGGGTTGTAGCAAGCCCTCTTGAGTGTAATATAAGGGTCAGGCAATAAGTGTCAGAATATAAGGGTCAAAAAGTGGAAGGTAAAAAATCAGGATCAGAATATTAGGGTCAAAACATTAGGGTCAGAATATAAAAGTAAAAAAAAGTGGGTGTCAGGCTATGAGGGTTTAAATATAAGTCATATATTATGCTTGATCGCAGTTTGTAGCCCTTATTTGATCCTCATTGCCTGACACCCACTTTTTTTACTTTTATATTTTGACCCTAATTTTTTGGTCTCAATATTCTAACTCTTTGTTTTACCCCTAATATTCTGAACTTCATTCCTTCACCTTTACATTCAGGCCCCCAGCTGTTGACTCTAATATTTCAAGCCTCATTTTTTAACCTCCACTTTTTGATCCTTATATTCTCACACATAGTGTTCGACCCTTATATTACACTTGACAGTGCTCGGTACAACCTGGGCTGATACGAAATAATGATCCTCGAATTGAAACACTCATCCCCCATTTGAGTATAAAACATACTTGAATCAAGTATATTTTATTCTTGAATCATCTTCAATTCGAAGATGATGCTTTTGTATCAGGCCGGGTTGTAGCAAGCCCTCTTGAGTGTAATATAAGGGTCAGGCAATAAGTGTCAGAATATAAGGGTCAAAAAGTGGAAGGTAAAAAATCAGGATCAGAATATTAGGGTCAAAACATTAGGGTCAGAATATAAAAGTAAAAAAAAGTGGGTGTCAGGCTATGAGGGTTTAAATATAAGTCATATATTATGCTTGATCGCAGTTTGTAGCCCTTATTTGATCCTCATTGCCTGACACCCACTTTTTTTACTTTTATATTTTGACCCTAATTTTTTGGTCATAATATTCAAACTCTTTGTTTTACCCCTAATATTCTGAACTTCATTCCTTCACCTTTACATTCAGGCCCCCAGCTGTTGACTCTAATATTTCAAGCCTCATTTTTTAACCTCCACTTTTTGATCCTTATATTCTCACACATAGTGTTCGACCCTTATATTACACTTGACAGTGCTCGGTACAACCTGGGCTGATACGAAATAATGATCCTCGAATTGAAACACTCATCCCCCATTTGAGTATAAAACATACTTGAATCAAGTATATTTTATTCTTGAATCATCTTCAATTCGAAGATGATGCTTTTGTATCAGGCCGGGTTGTAGCAAGCCCTCTTGAGTGTAATATAAGGGTCAGGCAATAAGTGTCAGAATATAAGGGTCAAAAAGTGGAAGGTAAAAAATCAGGATCAGAATATTAGGGTCAAAACATTAGGGTCAGAATATAAAAGTAAAAAAAAGTGGGTGTCAGGCTATGAGGGTTTAAATATAAGTCATATATTATGCTTGATCGCAGTTTGTAGCCCTTATTTGATCCTCATTGCCTGACACCCACTTTTTTTACTTTTATATTTTGACCCTAATTTTTTGGTCTCAATATTCTAACTCTTTGTTTTACCCCTACTATTCTGAACTTCATTCCTTCACCTTTACATTCAGGCCCCCAGCTGTTGACTCTAATATTTCAAGCCTCATTTTTTAACCTCCACTTTTTGATCCTTATATTCTCACACATAGTGTTCGACCCTTATAGTACACTTGACAGTGCTCGGTACAACCTGGGCTGATACGAAATAATGATCCTCGAATTGAAACACTCATCCCCCATTTGAGTATAAAACATACTTGAATCAAGTATATTTCGTTTCCGCGATCGTGAGTAATAAAAACAAAATCCATTGGATGATTCAGGAGTTAGGATATAAAAAAAACTAGTGTTGATCATTGAGAAAAAATGAATGAACTATTTCAAAAACACAATGATATATCATAACTTTGAAACAAAAGATCCTCAAGTAGAACAGCTAGAATATCAAGAATGCATATCTTAATACCTTAATTGGAGACCCGAAAAATGGCTTAAATTGAAGGATACAATCGTCTTAAAAGAGAGAAAAAAAGTGTCTCAATGTCCTACAGACACTAGTTTTTACACTGCGTGCGAATAAGGATGAATTGAACAGTGTGCGCATCGCGGAGTTCAATTGCAGTTTCAGTCCCGTGTGACAGATTGAAGTGTCGATGAAAGTTGTAGGTGTGCGTAGACCAGTGCCGCACAGGTCCGTTAATTATCAGTAGATAGAGTCATTAGTCGACAGCCACTTAACCCAGCCGTGCACTCTCCCTCCTCCTTTTTCCCAAACGTTTGTCCCTTATCTCCACCAACAATTAACTCACGTCAAACGCTTTATTTATTACGAACTAAAACAGGACAATAACCATTGACACATCGCAGCCACAAATTGGGGGAAAACCTTCGGTGAACTCAAAGACACCGGCTCTCACCCTCTGAATAAACACACTTGGTAACCACTAGGTTTTTTTTTCCTTGTTTTCACTTGTCAGCCTCTGTTCCCACTTCTTACGATTGTGAAAATGAATACCGAATGCATATAATACTTGTGGGGTGAGGTGGAGTGGGGATAGACGAGAATGTCCGGTAGTTACACGGTGGAGGAGGCATCAGTGTACACACGACACGAACGGGCAATAGTGAGAGACAGTAGGGGAGTGTACCTCATTGGGCGGCTTCCTCTGATGTTACACTGCCCCTGCAATAACTCGCCCGTTTCACATTTTACATCTTGGGTGAAACAACAAAAAACAAAATGTTTTATTTCCGGATATCGTTGACGTATCGTTTTGTGAATAAATAATGAGGTTTTTTTATTTTTTAACGAGGTACAAATGATGCTCTTTCCTTTATTTCACCGTAGAATTAAAAATTGGAACGGCGGTTGGACGCAGGTCGTGTACTTTATTTATGCGGAAATGTATCGGATTGCTGGTATGATCCGTCATTTTGTCATGTTCGCCCGGCGCAAAATTCACTAGTTCTTTCTTTTCCAATTTTTTTTCACTATGTACTTTCGTGAGGAAGTTCATACTCACTCAATTTCTGGAATGAATTTCAAATGCGTTTTCAAAATTTTACATGAATTTGATGAAGAACAACTTTATTTATAAGTAAATGAGGGTCAATTGAAAATTACATTGTGAGAAAATGGAATTGAATCAAGTATATTACGTACTCGACTCAAAAATAATGTACTTGAAACAAGTATATTTTATTCTTGAATCAGGTTTATGCATATACTTGATTCTGATATAAAATATACTGAATTCAAGTAAATTTTTTTACCACGAAAAATTTTAGAAGTGGAATTGTCTTGATAAAAATAGCCAAAAAGTCCAACTTTTTATCACATTTTAAATTGGATGAAAATTCACAAATTGAACTACAACATTCCTCCAATTAAGACCATTCATCTTATATTTTATGTCAGTTCATGTTAACATAAATGTTTTTTTTATTGGTGACATAAAATGTCATTCACGATTTATGAGACAGAATTTATGATTTATTCTTTTAAGGAATTTTTCTCAATTCAAAAAAAGAAAACTTTGTGGATTCACATGAATAGTCGCACAACTTGACTAAATTTTTACAAAAATATTCTATTAACAATATTATAATTACAGGAGCTGAGGATTCCACGTATTCACTTATATAGAGTGATCGGAATTTCAGTCGTTAAATTAGAGTTGATGTAATCAGTGAACTACATTCCAACTGATTAATTGATTAATTTCATTGATTAGAGTACTTAATTTAGAAATCTCTGTTGCCACGGCAACGACTTGATGTACATAGTCAGCGTAAACTGGTTATGGTTCTTATACTCATTGCATCTTCCCCTCCTCCTGCCTCTTTCACTTCCATTTCCACTTCCAACTCTCGCGATCCTGGTTAACGATAGAGACGGAAGCTCAAATAAATCGCTCTCTGCCGCCGGATGCTCACCACAGAGTGAACTTCACCCAAGAATAATGAGGATTTCATTCCTTGAGTTACACGCTCGCAGGGGCATTTCAGTATCATAAATATCATTTCGTGAATAAAAAAACAATTTGAATCTGGAGTTTTTTTTATCTAGAACATTTTTCACGGGTTTAGCCTTCTTCAGTTATACCGAGAAATTTATTATGTCTGAGGTGGTTTTTTCATTCATAAGAGGGCAGCGGTTTTTATTAATGGAGAATACGTTGAGCGTCTGTGGGAAATTTTACCTCTAATTTGCAGGAAAATTTTTTGGAATCCTCAGGAACAGATCTTTATTAACTGATTTATGTGATATTTTAATATGTTATTCACGGAAAAATCAATGAGAAATACTTGAAAATGTTCATCTTCATCTGATATGATCATAAAACTGCTCGCTAAGTAGCCTCGTTTTTTAAAAATATCAATAACTCATGAAGTTGTTGGTGAAATGGCGTTTCTGATTTCTAGAAAGCTGTCACCAAATTTCCCCGTAATTGGTGATGGATTCCTGAAAATCAGTGACATGTTCTTGAAAATCAAAACTTTTTTTCTGTATTGAAAATCATTGACATTGAAGCTCTTAACTCTTGAAAATATCCATAATGTTTCAAATTGTCGATCAAATGGCATTTTTTCAGTAGAAAGTATAATTTTCCCCCCTTATAATAATGATTATAATCGGTTACGATTTTTCAGCAGAAGAAGAAGATTAAGTTCTTTAAAAGCTGAAATTCTTTAAAATTTACAGAAAATTAAAAAATACAAGTTGTGTTGTTGAAACATTCACATTCACGAAAAAAATATACCTTAATTGAATATAAAATAAACTTGAATCAAGTATATTTTATTCTTGAATCAGGTTTATGCATATACTTGATTCTGGTGTAAAATACACTCACTTCAATTTTTTTTCCGCGTTCAACTCACTACAATTTTCAATAATAAATTACTAATTCATGAACACATCAATCTCAATCCAATTCAAGCTAAGTAAACTCCCAATAACTTTCTTAACCGAATAAATTCTTGACTGTTCGCTTGAGTCGAGGAAAAAAAATATTGAAATTGAAATGAGACGACGTGAAAATCGATCTCCAATCGTGTGCAATTGGGTAGGAAGACATGATGGGGAGAGGAAAGGAGGCAACTTGATGAGAGTGGATAAGATCTTTTGGCCTGCGAGACCAGTAGGCTTCCTCGCGCAGTTACTTCAGCCCGATTCTATCTCAAGTCTTTTTTTCCCCCTCACGGGGTATGTCGTCGTCACGTCAAGGCCCCACAGTGGTGAGTATGCGTCTCTCCACGATGGACGCAGTGTGCAATGTCCCGTAACCGTCACTGCTTCATAATGCAATTCAATTTCCCAAGCGCTCGGGCTCATCTGAAATTATAAAACCAACATTGCGATTGGTTTTGTAGTTGAACAATTGGGTCAATAAAATGTGAAATGCTTGTTTGTGTAGCTGATGCTGAGTCAAATGTGCGTGCTACGAGCTGCTGGGTTAAACTGCTTATTGAAGGGATCAGTTTGCTGATACTTGAGATGGGCCTCGGGGGCACGGCTAACCCCACGAGAATGAATGAAGGGCGCAAATCGGATTTGCTGAGTTGAAAAATATTGTGTCAAATTTGCAGAAATCATCTTTAATCTTCGATAATGATTTCAGTGGGATAAATTGAATTGAGGCTTCACTGTTCAACACTTTCTGCTGAAATTTCCGGTACACTTCCTGGAAATTTATATCGCATTACAGTTCCAAAGAAATATTAAGGAATTTCTTAATTGGAAATTCAAAATTTCATGGAAAAATCAATGGAAACTATGAAGTTTAGTTCAATTCTTCCAGGAATATCAATACATCTTTACTTATATCAAGAAACTTGTGGTTTGAACATTTTCAAGAGCAAAATATCTTACACTACACAGCAAAAACGGATGTCTGAATTTCACACACTTTTTGTAGACATTTTTCAGACACTAAAAAATGTCTGAATAAAATGAAAATTTGTTTGAAATTTCAAATGAATTAAGTTGTTTGAGCACCTGTTCGTTTGAAATTCAGACACATTTTCATTTCATTCCGACGCTTTTTGTGGCGGAAAATGTTTACAAAAGATGTATGAAATTCAGGCATTCGTTTTTGCTGTATAAAAAAACCACCTTCGTCAAGAAATTTTGTACTTGTCTAAAGACCAGGGCAATTTCTTGATGACAAAAAAGCGATTTCTCAAACCAAATAGAATTGAATTCATCCATTTAGCAGTTTTTTAATCTCAATTCTACAATATTTTAATGCAAAAACCACACTGATAGAATGATTCATTTATTCCAAACGAGATTCGTTAACTATTAACGAATGGTAGAGTTGAATATGACCAAATGAATATTCGTTAATAGTTAACGAATGGTTCACTTGAATGGCGAAAGTCAAGTCAAATAAGGCTCCTCAAATATACATTCGTTAACTATTAACGAATGAACATTTGGTGAGACCGAATAGACCCCAACTTCCAACGAAAATCCATTCGTTAACAATAACTAATCCGTTCTATCAGTGCACTTCAATTGATTTGAGAATTCGTTTTCTTAATATGAACCAATAGCCCTCATCTTTCGGACATTATAAAATTTCTTGGCGTAAGATTTTTTTTCTTGGTGTCAAGTCATGAACTTCTCAATGCAAGTCAAGACGTACTTCCAGACAAACCTTGTCTTCTCAGTGTAAACACAGAAGATTAATTTGCATCACGATTTCAGAAAATTAATGGGAAAATTTTGATTCAATGAATTTTTGACTATGTATAGCTCCTCAAAATTTATTTTTTAGAACGAAGAAGACCGTGTTCAACATTTTCCATCCTCACTTCCTCACTTCACGATCTTTTTTAATTTCAAATTATTCCAATCATTTGAATGAGTGGATTTTTTACAACCCGTCCCCATCGTAAGAATTGTTTCCAATGCAAATCATTTGAGTGTTTAAGCAGCGTGACGATCTGCAGAGGCACTATATGCCGCGGCTCGTTAAATATTAAGTAGATAATTCTTGCCCATTTCGCCCTCACACTTTACCCCCCCCCCCCCCC
>NW_021683643.1:2340710-2351980 GCF_001412515.2 Diachasma alloeum
CCCCCCCCCCCCCTACATTTTTAATGCAGCGATCGAGGAGTTCGGAGCGTTTGGCTCTCACACCATAATTCCTATTTTTATTACTCTCTGATGTATAAAAAATAACTGCTGTTTTCATCTCTCTCCGGCTTGCTCGCAGACAATCGACGCGGTAATCACCCAGGTTGGGCGCCGGAAGCCGTGGCAAGATATTCGCGCGCTCGCATCAGATAACCCCCGGTGCAAAGCCGCCTGACCCCACCGAGGCTCTTGCTCCTCTCCTCGTGCTGTCTTAGTCCCCTCTCGCCCCTGCTCCTCCGCGCCTGGACCCAATAAAAAAATTATCAAAGGAATTATAATACGAAACAATGAGAGTTCAGGAGAAGCAGATGATTATCATTTCGTGGATCCCATTTTTTTTGATAATCCGAATTGAGGGGGGAGGGAATGAATAAAGAGGGAAATGTTCGTGTGACTGCATCGATGAGCCGTTAATTTTATTTACATTCTACCCCAATACGGCTTCCTCCGGCAGCGGAGCGCGAGTTAAATACGACTCTCGGTTAGATCCGCAGAGATACGCATATCTAATCGCGAGATAGTAATCGCAAAGTTACATACTCGCAGGTTGCCGACAAGTGCGCGTGAGTGGCCATTGTCAATTTTTCCATCTTCAATTGCTTCATTTTCTAGGATTGTTTGTTTTTCAAACTGTCTTATTACTAAATTACTCGGGAAACTGGGGATGATGTCCCTAAAAACAGTGACGATGTCACTGAAAATTGGTGACAAAATCACGGAATTGCAGGATTTTGCACTCACTGAACTTCACAATGGCGAATCCCTACATTGTTAGAAAATTACTGTAGAAATTTCAAGAATAAAACATTCATTCAATTTACATTTAATTCATCTCCATTTTGGTACTCGAAAATCTGGTAATTTCTTTGAATATCCAATGAAATTCTAATTTCTCGATCCATATGACAACGAAAATGATGGAAAATAGCGAAAATTTGACAATTCAGGCCATTGTTTTCCTGAATTGTTAAGTTAATGAAAATTCAATTGAATTTAATGCTTAATTTTCAGAATGAGGTTTAAAAGTCAAGTTGCTCTCGAAATATCAATGATCGCTCATCATGAAAAAATGAATTTTATTGAATTTTCATGGCGAATGGGAATTTTCATGAACGATGTGATCTTAAATTGAATTAGATCCCACAACATTGAGAATTCAGTTGTAATCTTTACTACAAATGGAACAAATTTCTAACAGTGTAATAATTGGGGATAAATTCCTGAAAATCAGTGACATCTCCCTAAAAATCACCTTTTTTTCTGTGAATTGTAACTTTTAATTTCCCGATTTTCTGGAATTCTAGTGATGAAAATTGAAATGTCTAGAAATATTACTAAAACTCAAACGACTGCAACCAAAAATATCGAGAAGCTACTCACTCCTGAAATCACGGCGCCACTCTGGCATGAAATCATTCCGCAATCACTGAAATCAAGTGAGTTCAGCTCGCCGAAATCACGTGAAATCGTCTGAAATCAATGAAATCACCGAAATCAGAGACGCACTGGCGTAGTGCGAACCGTGCAAAGTAGTTAGTGATTTTGAAATTGACACGCCCCCCAACGATGATAATAAAATTCCGTACTCACTGCCATACTCTACTATTTAATAACTTTATTCATCGTGATTTCAGTGACTTTATTTTTTCTAAAATCACTACTTTCGAATTAATGAAATCATTCGAAATCACTGAAATCACCCGAAATCGATTTCATTTCGGAATCACGGTGTCACTCAATTATGAAGTGAGAAGCCCCTCGAAAAATAGTTACCACACGGGGCGAAATATTCAGTCAAAATTACGGAACAATTCACGTAATCCGCAATAGGGAATCGTTTTCCGGCAATTTTTATAGGAATGGAAGAGAAGAAATCACGTTCATTGAATTTTCAGGTTCATCACCGAACAAAGTACGAAATTGTCACGTAATTTTTCCCGAAGAAGTAAAATCTTACGGAAACTTCCCGACTTATTATACCTCTAAAATCAAAAATTCTTGAACGTTCAACAATTTTTATGAAGCTGCTGAGTTATTTCTACGTTCCATTCCGTAAAATTTCTCAATCGTTGGGGAAAAATTACGGAACGACTTGTCGTCCCCACAGCGGTGAGTCCTCAGACGGGTGGTTAATTTTTACGGAACAAACAGTAGAATTTACGTGGCGATTCGTACAATTTCAGTTGCGACTCACACTTTTTATTGAATTTTACTTCGCTCGCGGATTACGTTTCGAAACGTAATTTTTACCTTTTTTTTCTTGTAACTTTTATTGAATTTTTCTCTCCGTGCAGTATTCTACTACGTCATCTTTTATTAATGGAGAAAAATCATGCAGCCGCCCAATGTCAATGCAAACAATTCGCGTTCCGCAATGGCTTTCATCTGGGCACCTCAGCGTATTGAGAATTTGGAGCAGTAACCACGTCGTAAAAAGTTCTCAAACCGTTTTCGTATTTTTACTCTCATTTTGGATGCAGTTGCGTACACCATACGCTTATATGCAATTCAACAAAGAGTCGACTACACGATCGGCTCGAGAGGGGTCCCCCCGGAAGATCTTTCTCGGCCTCTGTGGCTGTGCGCGCGCGCGTCTCCCGCGGTGAAACGTACCATTTATCCACGTCAACCTCGTTCGCCGACACTGCGGCGCGAGGCGTCTCCGTATATATTTTCTTCTCCTCTCTACCACTCTGTCTTCCTATGTGCAACGATATAAACGATGAAACCCGGAGTATATAACCCCTCTTCAACATCATGCCGACTTGCACATGCGTTTTCCCTTGTACCGATGTACTGCGAGGTAATCTTGTGGGAATAGTGTACATGAGTTTACGATTTTAGAGGAGTCACGGCAAAAAAAAATTCGTAATAATTGGAGCGATAAAAATATGAATCAAGTGGATCAGAATAATTTGCGGAGGTTTGTTTTTGTATTTCGCACGGAGTGTTTTTTCTTCGCTTTATTGTTAGTGCACACGTTCATCGTTTACGTTGGGATAATTTTTACTTTATTTTTGTCTTCGTTTATTAATGCCGAAGCGATTTGTTTTATTTTGAAATAACACTGCACTGCAGTGGTGTATTTTTGACTGAATTTGTGGTACAATTTTTCGAAATTTTTATTCCGTCGAATTTCCACTGAAATTTCAAGAATTTTCGTTATTGATGATTTGGAATTCTATGGAAAAATCGATGGGGACAGTAAATTTCAGTGCAATTATGCCATGGAAATTGGTAGGAATCAGAAAGATTCTGGTAAATATATTTTTGAATTTTGAATTGATTGAATTGATACTGGATATACATATTTTGGTTGGAAATTCACATAAAATGGGAAATCTTCGTCTTCCTGCTGTTGAAAAATTTGGAATTCCACTGAATTTTCAGTTGTGCTGCCACTGTTAGAGATATGCTCTTGAAATTTCAAGTAAAAAAGCATAAAATTTTTAACAATCACTCATTCACACGAATTTTCAGGTTCACATAATAATGAAAATGATTAAATACCTTCCCATACCTGCACATAATAATGAAAATTCAGGCAACAATTTCCCTGAATTGTCAATCCACTGAAAATTCAGTTGGATGTGATATTCAATTTCCACAATGAATTTGAAAATTCTAGATGTCATTGAAATATCAGTGATAATCCAACATGGAAACCCCAATTATTAATCCAAATTCACAACATTGAGAGTCCAAGCGCAACTATTGCTTAATTTTTAAAAAATTTCTAACAGTGTACCCTGAGACCTTTAAAACTATCGGGTATTTGACAAAAGCTTCGTTGTAAACAAATGAAGATGTCAATGATTTTTCTGCCAAACTTGTTACAGTCGTTTCTTTGCAGGACAGCTTGATGAAAATATCCGATGAATGTGCATCAGGTAATAATTCAAGTAAAATCTACAACTTCGTCTTGAATTCTAATGGAATTATAAAAGAATGAATGAAATGCTCGATTATCCACCAATTAAAATTCGCTAGAAATATCACTTGATAACCATTTCCGGGTTTAACCCCAGAAAATTCACACGAAAAATTCAGTGCAACCTCATCAAGAGCTTTATTTCATTGTTTTCATATTTTGGTTGGAAATTCCAATAAAATAAGGGATTCTCATCTTCCTGCTGTTAAAAAATTTGGAATTTCATTGAATTTCCAGCTGTACTACCCTGAGACTTTGAAAATTATGAGATATTTGCCGACATCTTTGTTGTAAAAAAATAAAAAAAAAGTGTCAAGGATTTTTCTGCAAACCTTGTTACACTCGTTTCTTTGCAGAGCAGCTTGATAGAAATATCCGATGAATTTGCAGGTAATAATTCAAGTAAAACCTACAGCTTCGTCACAGCTTTGTTGTATTTTGCTAGAATTATCGAAGAATGAATGGAATTCTCAATTGTCCATCAATTAAAATTTGCTAGAAATATCACTTGATAACCATTTCCGGGTTGAGCCACGAAAAATTCACACGAAAAATTCGGCGCAACGTCATCAAGGGCTTTATTTCATTGTTTTCATATTTTGGTTGGAAATTCCAATAAAATAAAGAATTCTCATCTTCTTGCTGTTAAAAAATTTGGAATTTCATTGAATTTCCAGCTGTACTACCTTGAGACTTTGAAAATTATGGGATATTTGTCGAAATCTTCGTCGTAAAGAAATAAAAAAAAGATGTCAAGGATTTTTCTGCAAGACTTGTTACACTCGATCCGATGAATTTGCAAGTAATAATTCAAATGAAATCTCCAACTTCGTCTTGAATTCTAAAAGAATGAATCGAATGTTCGATTGTCCACCAATTAAAATTCGCTAAAAATATTACTTGATAACCATTTCCGGGTTTAATCCCGAAAAATTTATGCGAAAAATTCCGCACAACGTCATCAAGGGCTTTATTTCATTGTTTTCATTTCAGGTAACGGATGACGCGCACGCGCACCATTCACCATAGCTTCCACCCGGCGAATTTTTTTATTTCTCATTTCACACTGCTCACAGATTACGTACATTGTACCTATACCAGACCATGCATCCTGCGGTTCACTCGGATAGACGCTTGCGATAAACTCGGTTAATGCGGAAATTAACCGTTATATCTTTGCACTTATTTACACTCGTCCCGGTCGAGATAGCTTATCCAATGTCGGACGATATGTTTGTTCGTTAAATGTACCCCAATTCCCGACAAAAAAAGAAACTCAAACCTCACCCGACTCACAAACATCATCCCTTCATCGAAAAACCATAACCATAATTGAATTATATTTCTTCGTTGCAAAAATTTCAGTAATGCAACTTTTACGATTCAATTTAAATTAAAATAACTAGTGTTTTTACCACCGTCAGATGTCTCCCCCTGCTGGCACCTATCGAGCCCAGATGCTGGGAGCCTCTCGCCAGTAGCACAAACATCTCCATCTCACTCCCATCATTATCTCCGTCCTCTTTCCCAGACTGAGGCAAACGCCTCGCCTCGTCCAATAGCGCCCGAGCTTTATCGTCGAGCGCTCGCTCCATTGGTCAGTGCACGCAACTCCTATCGAGCGGCTGCCAACAAGCCGCGCCTAGCTTTCTTCCACTCTGGCTCTGCCTTTGGAATCTGTCTCGCTCGGGCTGAGACCCTCGGAAAACTTCCAGTTCTACCCCTCTCAAGAGTTGTTCCCTCTCGAGGGATATCTGACACCTACAGTATTTTTTTTCCATGCAATTTCCGATCCCCTACACTGTTCAAAATTTCTGTCTGAAATTTCCAGTACACTTTTTGGAAATTTTTCTCAAGTTTAATTACCACTGGAATTTCAGAGAATTTCGTAATTGAAAATTCAGAATTTCATCGGTAATTTACGTTCAGCGATTCAATACATTTCTTATTTTACTTATAATGTATAGAAATACCTAATTATACTAACCGCTGATGTGAAGATAATCTTGAATAGGTTATCATTTTTGTAATTAGTCATATTATTGGCTTCGTCTGTTTGACTTTGAAAGTAAATAAATAAAAAATAATAATTTCGTGGAAAAATCAAAGAAAATGGAAAAATTCAGTTCCAATTTTCCCTGAAAATAAATAGAAAAAATAGAATATATTTACTGGAATTTTTCGGACAGTGAGACTGAATGCGATTTAAGGAGAAACAAATTATGAAATTTCGTGATTTCACTGAAAATTCTGTGTAATTTGGAACTGACTATTCATATTAAATTAGAAATGCAAATAAATTGATTCCGGACTGTTCCAGAATTTTCAGTGAAAAAAATCGCATTCAGGGGACTGACGACTATTGATTCAGAAAGCGGGACCACAATTCTGTCATCCAGAATGAATGCAAGGATTCAAATGAATAGAATATTTGCTTTGTTTGTGTTTAGCATAAAAGTAAATTCAGAATTTTAGGCTCCAGCTGGAATTATTTGTGAAAATGCTGGGAAAAATGAGGATTCAGGGGTAAACGAAGGGATGGCGCGCAGACGCAGAGCGTCGGGACGCCGTAGAGATCTCGCCATAGTGTCTTCTCTCTCTGGCAACCCCCGTTGCAAAACCCCTCCCCATCGTCGAGTCCGTCGGGCGCGCTCGACAACTGCCACCCCTCTTCTTCTTCTCTCGTTCTGACGTCTCTGCCGCCGCCGGCGAGTTCCCGCTAGCTATAAACCCGGGTACACGGTGTCCAAAGCTCTACGAGCCGGACAATGTGTCTTTTTTTTGTAAATAAACCGCTGAATATCTCAGTCCACGCTATCTGACATTTTTCGGTTTCTATTGATGGTGTTTTTAACCATTTTCGGTGAATCGTCGGACAGGTGAAGTTGCTCGGTCCTCATGTTGCGGGGTTACGATGGACAATCAGTGGGTAAACACGTGGTGAACTGGTCTTTAAGGCGAGTCAGAGATCAACGGGAGAGATTAGGGGGACTCGGGATGGCTTGAGTGGTTCCGGGAAATTGTAATTTTTTTGATGAAATCTCGTGATTCGGGAGGCGAGTGGTGATGGGGAGAATTAAGAGGGTTTTATTCGTGGATTTTTATGAAAAGTGGAGGAACGGATTTTCGGGGCACTGTGCCGACGGTGACTGAAGCATCGGGCTCCTGGAATATGCAAAATGGCAACGAGCATATGTGAGTACTGAAAGAAATATATTTACATATTTGTTTGCATAAAAATTCTCCGGTTTATTCATTTCGTCTGTTTTACATCGAATTCTCATTAAATGTTTATTGAACATGAAACGACTCTCGCTCAAGTACATCAGACAACACGAGCTACAGATGATGCACACATGATTCGTTAAGTCGCAAATTACCAGCCCCCACATAATTCCAAAAGCCGATCGCACAATGCCTTAATTCCTTTTTTAAAAATTCGTGACCGCTTTAGGTCGTAAAAATCGTTATCTATTCCATCGGGGAAGATAAACGAGGAATAAATGATGAAATTATAGGCTTATATAATTTAATACTATGCAACAGCCGTGACTCATCATCCACGTTTGGCTCTTCATTTTTATTGCATTAACATCGTACAGTAATAAAACGCAAATTGAGTGATTTAGACGGGTTTGCGCGTCGGAAGCGATTATTCCACAATGCATTAACCATTTCAACGTAGAACGGAGATGAATCACATATTGCAAATTTAAAAATCATAAAAATTCTCATTCAACCCAACGATACGGGTAAAAAACAGGCAACAAGCAAGAAAGTAAAATTTTTTTTGAAAGGAAAATAAAAAAGTAGTAAAAAAACAGCAGTTGCCATTCAATATGAAGAAAGGAAGCCCGCATTTACTATTCAGCTACTTGTCCTCTTATTACCTCAAAACATATTGATGCTAGGCATATGCATAATGCATTATTTATTTCATATTGCAGATATAAAAACGATAAAAACCCGCATTCAACCCAAAAATACGAGAAGATAAGGAAAAAAAATTGAAAAATGCAACAAAAGTCAAATTTTCTCAGGCAACAAATGAAAAAATTCGTAAAAAAATAGTAGTGGAAGTGGAAAGTTACTACTTAGCTACACTGAGAAAAAAAATTATTTTTGCCAAATATTCATTTACTTCAGAGAAGTATCTATTTCTTCAAAATCGTATTTCTCCAATTGAGTCATTCTTAGGCGAGCCTGCTTAGGTATCAATTATGACAATCATATTGCTCCAGAGGATGACTATGCTGTACATGACCTTGGATGAATTCCTCCAATGATTATTCATTTTTCCTAAAATTCTTACTTTCCACAGGGAAGAATTTCGACTAATTTCTTAGTATTTATAATTATTGACGGAGTTCACTCCATGTCATAACTAACATGATGATCTTCTAGAGTAATATAATTGTCATAATTGAAACCTAATGAGGATTTTCTGGAAATGAGTCGATTGGAGAAATACGGTATTGAACAAATAAATGCTTATCTCAAGTAAATGAGTATATGGCAAAAATAATTTTTTTTCTCTGTGTACTTGTCTTTTCATTAACCCAAAACATACTGATTCCAGGTATTCCACAATGCATAAATTAGATGTTGCAATTATAAAACCATAAAAATAGGCATTTAGCACAAATTTGAGTCTCAGTCTGGACTATATATTTTTTCAGTAGATGTTGCGTCTAAACTAACATTGAGAATCATCCTGATTCCCCTCGCACCTACTCCCAAATCTTACCCAACAATATACTGTGACGTCACAAGATGTGGACGGCTCTATATACTTTCGTAGTTCGTGACTTCCGTCTTTTCTAATTATTTCAAATTTGAGTCACAGTAGTACCAATCAGAAGCCAGGCTTCCAGTATCTTTGCGATAACTATTCTCGAGTTATTGACACAGTTCTGGACATACGGATACTCATACATGCATGCAGATATTTTTTTTAACTCAGTGGAAAAAAAATTCTGATATCTGAAACTTATTGGCTTGCGACAAGTCTTTTATTTCAATTGCTTAATTCTCCCATACGGTGAGAAAAGTTGGAGAAAAAATTACCAAACAAGTCAAGTAACCGTGGAGCAAACTCTACTTCCAGCAATTTTTCACCTTAAATAGGGAAACAAGGGCGAAATTAATAGTGAATTTTACTCCGTTGGCCCGGAAAAATTTACTACACGGAGAGGAATGTTCAGTAAAAATTACGGAACTCACAATTCATTCACCGATTACGAAATCGACTCGGAAAATTCAAGTGACGGTGTCGTAATTTCTCACAGGAGATTCAGATAAGAATTACGTCAAAATTCCGTGACAATTCCGTAAAATTTCCTACAAACACATTTCGCTCCGGAATTACGGAAAAGATACGTAATTTTTATTGAATATTTCTCTCCGTGTAAACGTGAGGGTGATTTGTACTGAAACTGTTAAATTTACGCTACATTCCATCAAAAATTATCCCAGTGAACGTAAATAATTGCTCCAATTTTTCGTATAATTTTTCTGCAACGACGAATGATTCTTACCGAACCCGTGGGGTAAAAACTCACTTCCGTCCGTCCATAGATGTATTTTTTTACTGACAAATCGTCAGATATCCACTAAATACCAGTATTTTTTCGCTGAATTACAGTTCGCTCCACAATTACCATTCATATAGTCAAATTTGTCACGATTATCGAGGTAATTTTTATTCAACTTTTCTCCCCGCGCAAACATCTCAACTCATCGTGGCCCGAGAGCGATCTCATACTTTAAAATATTCTTGTACTCAAGTATGATTTCATTGCAAATGAACTTACTTCAAGTATTTATTGTTTTCATAATTTTTTTATGCACTTCCAACGTTTCGATACGTAATAATTCATGATTAACGCGGAGCAATAATGATAAATGAAAATTTATTCAAGTTCAGTGAAGCGCAAACATTCTAAAATTGAGCCATTGAAAATAATTTACTATTCTCAAGTAAATATGGTGTACACACACTGTTAGAAATTTCTTGAAATTTCAGTCTCAGCGTCACCTGAATTTTCGATGTTGTGAGGTTGAATTCAATTTCAAATGAAAGCGTTCACTAAATTTCTCGTTTATCTTGAAAATTCAAGAAAATTGGATTTTTCATGTCAAACAATCATTGATTCTTCGATGAAAGCTTGAATCGCCAAACTCATTGTGCAAATTAAACATCACATACAATTCAATTTTCAATAGATTGAGAATTCAGAAGAGTTGTTACCTGAATTTTTAAAATTTTCAAGGTTTTTCAGTGCCATATGGACCTGAAAAGCGAGGATTACTTTAATATTCAAGAAATTAACTGATTCTTTGTAACTTTGTCGTTGTCGAAACTTTCAAGCTTTTTCACTTGAAATTTCAAGAGTAATTTTCCAATAGTGCATTAAGAAATCTTTCGTGCATCATGAGTCCATAATTCATCACATTTCTAGGCGCTTCCACCCAAATTCAGGAAATCAGAAAAACATCACGATTACAAATCACCCACTCCAAAGAAAAAAATGGTAAAAAAAAATCCCCGTTACCCTTCAACCCGAAAAAAGGAAGCCGGAATATACTACTTAGCTACTTGTCCCCCATTACCCCGAAATATATGGATCCCAGGTAGGTAAAAGGCCGACGTCAGCCGAGGGAAGCAGATCATTAAAATTTCACAGGTACCCCAGGACCAAAACCGCTGAAAAAATCGACCCACCGAGAGCCCCGACCCCCAGCCGCCAAAAATAGCCCCCAACCCCTCAATTCCTAACTGCATCCTGAACCCGTGAACCTCCCCAAACCCCGGAGACACCCGCGAACGACATTGAGTTATCGCGAATGAGACGTTCGCCTCGGCTATACCAATTAGCAAACCTCCTCCCGACGATTCGAAACTGAGCTACTACTCCGGAATCCATTCATTAACGGGACGCCGGTCACGAATTGTTTTCATTCATGGATTTCTCGTGCGTATAGTATACAGGCGCGAGCACGCGCCTCCTGAGCGTGTCCTGAATGAACGAGACCGACGTGGCCGCGTCTTTACCTCCACCACACTCCACATCATCCAGTGGCTTCATCTCCCCTCTTCGTTCTCCCTGGTACATACACCTATTCCACTTTGTCTTTTTATTCTCCTGTTTGACCATTAAGCACCGGTGTTAGGTATACGTTAACGCGAATGACTTTGTTTCTACCATGAAGACGCGACGATACGGTCGATGATTTCAATCTGAAAAGCCGAGGATATCTTATCCCTCGCCACCCGTAA
>NW_021683643.1:2352029-2375538 GCF_001412515.2 Diachasma alloeum
CCCGCCCCCCTTTTGCCGCCACACTCGGCCGACTCGAAGGTAAAATCACCTTTCCGATATCTCTCATATGAGATCCCAATTGAATAAAACATTCGCTGACGTTAATTGGTATTTCATTACGGTAATTTTTCATTGATTAATTGCTCTGCTCCTTTTTATCGTGCATGAAGGAAAAAGTTGGACAACAATTACCTCGAAAACCGTGACAAATTTTTGTATGCGAATGGTAGTCGTGGAGCGAAATGTAATTCAGGGAAAAAATACTAGTTTTTAGTGGGTGTCTTACACGGAGAGAAATATTCAGTAAAAATTACGGAACTCTCACTTCACTCACCGATTATGGAATCGACTCAGAAAATTTAAGTGACGGTATCGTAATTTTTCACAGGAGATTCAGATAAAAATTACCGAACGCTCTGGAAAAATTCCGTGACAGTTCCGTAAAATTTCCTACAACCACATTTCGCTCCGGAATTACGGAAAAGATATGTAATTTTTATTGAATATTTCTCTCCGTGTACGATTTTCTCGGGGAAAAAATACATCTACACTGTTGAAATTTTAGAAGCATAAATTAGCACACGTGTGTAGGAAGCTGTTTACAGTATATAGTATAGTATTTTCATATACTTGTATAAGAATTTTCCATGTCAGACGTGAGCTCAAGTCGAGATAGTCGATGACGAATTTTCACATGTAATGAAATTAGTATACGATTCTCCAATCTTCCAATGAATTTCGCACGATTCGTTTGATCACAACTCAGGTTTTTAATTTTTTCATGCAGATCTATGATAAATGTGTTGTGGAGTTCACTATCAATCTTGCACTTTTTCTCCTAATTTCAGGTGAAAAAGTAATGAAAATCGAGGTTGTTCCACGATTACTCGACTTGTTTGGTAATCTTTCTCCCACTTTTTTCTCCGTGGGTGTTGTAGGTTTAAATAACAGATGACACACTAAATACAAGAATAATAAATATGAAATTTTGCAATGAATACAGTGGTTTTTTCGGGTTCAAACCAGCACGTCACCGTCACCGTGGAACTCCATTCAAAAAAATTAATTCTGCAATCTTGCGCATTTGATCATATATCAAAGTGCTTTTGTTGTAAAGAAAGTACATCAGGGGTTACAAAGGAATACCGAATTTTAGAATATACCACACAGCATCGGCAGAATCATGAATTTTAAATAAAAGTAAATTTTGAAGAAGTCAATAGCTGATAATACTCACTAATTTTAAATTATGAAAATAATCATTAATTAAATAGCCAAATTCGGAATTATTTTATCAATCAATAATTGAGTTCGGAGGATTGACGATAATTTGGCTAATCGAAAATCCTTTTTAAGAAATTTAGAAATATTTGCTCAATAATCAATTTACAATCACATATTTTCAATTATTTAATTCACAGTCAATTGAAAATTTAAATCATCAATTTTTTTATAAATTTCAAATTTCAACCCAAATATTACTAAAACTAATGATTAATGCAGATCTCTGCATCACAGTAATGTCACCTGTTTTAATCCTGAATCCAACGATCTGTACCACACATTAGCAGTCTGTTCGAAATTCAGTGAAGAACAGAAAATTTTAACACAAAAATTAAGATAGTCGTAGATAACAATCAATGACATACGAGAAATACTCGACGCAAATGAAGAAAATATTCTCGCTCTCCTTTTCTTCTTGAACAAAATTTGTAAAAAGCTAGGTAAAGACGCTATGAACTAATATAAGAAAAAGGAAAAAAAGGAAACAAAAAAATTTTTTAAACGTACTGAACTTCACTTGCTGAATTGATTGCAACGTAAACTCCCAAATGGAATTATGTGAACTATAATATGAATATTAATTATGCTACTTTGTAAGACGACTAATTGTCTCGACTCTCCCTTGTACAAGACTGTATTGGTCTAAATAATGAATAAATTAATTGAAAGGTTCACAGTAATGTCACCAGAACTACGTGATGTGATCACTCAGGTTTCTGGACATCAGCAGGGCCAATCATCATCTTTCATTTCAGACCGAAATAAAATAAAACATTCACTGAAGTTCATTGGTGTTTTATTGTCGTAACTTTTCGTTGATTAATTGCTCTTCCCCTTTTTATCCTGTGTTAAGTGTCTTCTGGGGTGAGTTGTATAGCAGTCACCTGTTATGTGTAGAGTTTTTGAGATTGATGGGTGTTTTGCAGGATGTAGAGGCGCCAGTTTTCTCCGTGATGCTGAAGGAAGTCGGTTGCGGTAGTAGTACACCCCCACCCGGGGACGTGACAGCTGGTCGTCGAGAGAATCAGGGGGATTCGGGGAATTCCGAGGGTGGACTCGCCTGCGGGGGCTGCGGTCGGGATATCACGGAGAGATGGTACCTCAGGGCTGCTGATCGCGCCTGGCACTGCGGATGTCTTCGGTGCTGTCATTGCCGCGTGCCTCTCGCTGCGGAACTCACTTGCTTCTCGAGGGATGGAAATATTTACTGCAAGGAGGATTATTATCGGTTAGGATCTGAAAATATGTTGATTTTTGTGACATCTTTTTTTATGCATTTACTCGTTTAGCAATATCTTTGGGACTTTCATATTTTTTAATTTTATATTTAGGGTGAATATGTTTGTATATGGTAACGCTTAAAAATATCTTGAGATTTTATGGATACTATAGCAGTAATTTTCAGGAAAGCGACGTTGAATCTGATTTTGGAGAGAAAAAATAATGAAATTGAGTTTTTTAATTCAGTTATGTTAATCAAAACTTCAATATTCAGCACCAAATTACTCTAAATTTTCATTTAATTGACAATTCAAAGACCTATTCACCTAAATTTTCCTGGATGCTGTTCAATTTCATAGAATAATCGAACTGAAATGAATAGTGTCCGTTGACTTTTTCAACAAATTATGAATTGTCGACGACGGAATCTCTTAAAAAGTCAGTGAAGGTGCGACTTAGTAGAAATTACCGAGGAATGTATCAGGAATCTCAATTGAATTTTTTCAACAACGTACAAAATGCACTAATACCTTAACATGTTCGACACCGATTACTTTACATGAAATTTCTAGACATGCTGTTGATAAAACGAATCAGTCCATTTCCTCAATATTCAATAAAATTTCAATTTTCAGGTTTGAGCGGCTATTAAAATTATGGAAAACTATCAATTCATTGAGGACAAGTGCATGTGTAAATTTTTACGTCGCATTTCAAGTCCAAACTGTCATGAAAAACCCGATTTTGTTGAATTGCCAAGATGAATAAAAAATTCCACGAAAGATTTGATTTTGACTTACAATCAAATTCCCGACATTGAGAATTCCCAAAAATATCTTCCAGTGCAGTATCTTGAACACTATTGGAAAAACATTGCAATTTCATGGGCAAACGTGCAGCAATTTCAACATGAAAACCTTCGAATAATAAAACTGCTGAAATTGAAAAAAAAATTTTTTCATGGTCATCAGTGCAAAACGATTCTCTCGAAGCGGATAATTTTTTAGTCAATCGATTCTGATGTTGAATTGACCCCAATAATTGACGAGATATCGGTTAATCAACCGCCGACAGCACTTGATTAACCGATAAAAATAATTTCCCAAATTACCAGATTCACAGGTTTTTATGAGGGAATAGGAATTAATGCAGAATTCATGCTCCTGTTCAGGTCCCTCATACCTCCAAAAGAAAGATTAAACCAGAGGACCCCCAGAGACACCCATCGGTCCGCCATCTCGGTATTTATTGCGGTAGTGGCTGAATTTGCATAGGAGCGTCACTTGTGTTCACTCTGGACCACACAAAATGCCTACTAATGGCCGTCCTCTCTCTCACCTCCACCCAAACCTCTGAATTCCATTTTTTCTCTCCCCATAATGAAAAATCCCCAGAGCATTACCGCCTGTGATTCAAGATTAGAAAAACCCAATTTCAACAGCTGATGAAAAATCCTCGATTGACACACGTTGGTTTTCATTGGGACGTGAAAACACTCGTTACCCGTTGATTTATTATTACCATCTACAATTGCACGTTCTCCTCGGAGTCCTTCAAAGAGATCCACCTCGCGGAAAAGTCTTATCTGGTTTAAATATTTTTATTCTCTCTCTTTCTGATTCCTTAGCCTCCTCATCCCAGGTGAAAGTTTGATTTTTCGATTGTTCCCATTGTTTCCAGGACAATCGTCCATCTACCTCAGGACACATTCGAAAACCCCGTTGAATTTTCTACCCATAGTATTCCCATTAAACGTTTGAAAAAATATCAAATCTGTACAACAGTTTCCTCGGCTGTATTAAAATCGCAAATAGCAAAAAGAACCGAGAGGAAATAAAAATCGAGATTGTGGATCGAGTCGATATATAGATGGCAAGGAAGAGAATACTCCGGTATATATCTACGGTTCTGGTTCGTTAGGGTAGAAAACAACGTCACTCCATGCAATATGCAACAATGTGAATACGAGCTCCCGGCATTGGAGCCCACTGGAATGAATAGAGAGAAGTCGAAGAAAAATAAAAGAGTGGGAGTGCAAACGTAAAAGAAATGAAAAAAAAAAACTTTTTTTGTTGAAAGAAACAAAGAATAAAGAGGAGCACCTTTGTCTCTATCGTTCGTATTTTAGAAACTCTTGACGTTGCCGTGGAAGGAGAGGAGATTCAGTGTTTTGATCGCGCACTCAATACAAAACTCAAAGCCTAGTAGTTGGAATTATAAATCTCTCGTGGGTAACTGTCGAGTTTTGTATGAAAACGTAGGCTGCCTCGGGATTGGCCACGTGGGGGTAAGAGAGGCATTGTTTGCCATTTCTGGGTGGCTCCATTGAAACGCGCGAGGGCTTCTTCAGCTTCATAACCATGAATCAAATCTTATTATCAAGGATGGAGAATTGTCATTGCCGCTGGAGCCAAAGTTGTGTCTATTGTATTGAGATCAGAGTCAAAAATTATATTGTTACAGGCTCTTTGCTGTTTCGAGATGCTCAAGATGTCGGGCTGGAATATCTGCATCGGAACTGGTGATGAGAGCGAGGGAATTCGTCTATCACGTGGCTTGCTTTGTCTGCGCGTCTTGTGGAGTTCCGTTGAATAAGGGCGATCACTTTGGACAGAGAGATGGTCTTGTCTATTGCAGGTGAATATTCGTTGCTTTCAGTTGTTTTCTATATGCAAGAAAGACGGAATGTTTTGAGACAGAGTGCTTTCGACGAGGAACAAATAAATTTAATTAATTGAAAATATGAATAATCGACAAAATGTTATGGAAAAGAAGAGAAAAGTCGAAGGAATCAACACCTGACGCGGCCGGGGCCTGACTGCTGTCAGCGTTAGAACGAAAGTTTGACGACGAAGAATAAATAAATAATGTTAAATGTTGGGCGCCAGGTAGTTTTATCGATAAACTAACAAACGATAAACTATCTGGAAATAATCGACGAAATGAAATATGAAATACAATGACAGGTTCGATTGGAAAGATCCAAATAAATCAAAAGAATCGAGAACTGAATATGACCAGAAAATATAATTCGACAGAAAAATAAAGTAATTGATTACAATTTTTATGATTAAACTTTGCTGAATTTGACGACAAACAGGAGTACCAAATACGCGCAGTTTCGACGAGAATAAGAATAATAATTAACCAATTATTTAATACTAAAATAGAAATAAAGTGATCGCAGTAATGAAAAGACTCTGTACAATATATTAAGATATTATCAAGAGTCAGTCGTTTCGGTCGTACGACTACTTCGGTCCACAACTACTGAAATTAATATTTCGATGCTCGCGTGATTAGAAGAATCAGCAGTGCTGTTTAGGCGTATCAGTGATAGGCACATCAATCAATCACAAATACCGTTAAATTGGGAAGTTGTCACTTTTTAACATAAATCTTAAAATTTTAAATATTAAATTGACCATTAATTTGTATCGAAAATTAAGTACCTAAATTCAGAATTAGCTTGTTAACTAAAAAATTACATTTCAATATTATCAAATATTTTATTCACCACCAATCGAAAAATTCAGTTAACAAATTTTATAATATTTTAAATTAGTTAAATATAGTTAAACTTTGAACAATATAACGAGATAATCCCCTTTTAATATTGACAAAATCTAATATTATCCCCCATACCTGAGCCGTATATTTCAAATTTAATTTCGACTTTTATTCATGTCAACTGGTTTACTTTCGACTATTTGAATATTTGGAAAGCGTTGCCCATAAAAATCACCGAATTCTCAAAGAGAATGAAACTTTCATTCAGCTGATTGTTTTCTCTGTGCAGGCCTCACTACGAATTGATCTGCTGCACCGCAGACTACGGCAGCACTCCTGGGAGCGTTGAGGACCTCGGCTCCCCAGGAGTCTCGCCCCTGCCGTCCTACTACAGCGCACCCGAGCAGAGCCCCGTAACCTCAGTGGGTTCAGCCCAAAAGGGTCGTCCAAGAAAGCGAAAACTGTCCGAAGTCACTGGATCCGAGATGCCAGTGACCATGAGACTAGCATCAAGCGCCCTCGGTAATTATGCCTCGATTCATCAAGCAAACCACTACCCAGCTGCAACAGCTTGTCGTCGATGTTCTAGATGAACCTTCAAGACTTATTTACACTCATTTTGAAAAGACGAGCATTGCGAGCAAATAAAAGGACCCGCAGGGCCTCGAGTGTAAAGCAAATCGTCCGAGCTCAACGAGAGTTTGCCAGAATGAGAAAGAGAAGGCAACACAAATGAAAAGCGTTTACCAGCCGGCCAATTACACATTCACCCCATACACCATAGTTCAATCCACCCTACGTCGATACTTCTATCGGAATACATGTTTTTTTTTCATTCACTCCATCAATTACCCGGTATTTGCGTCCACCAGACGGTGAAAAAATATATATATATCGCACCGTCAAACAGATCATACGGCAATCGTGGAACGACAACGATAAACATTTAATGGCCACTGAGAGAAATATGAATGGCTTCCCCGAACGCTGAGAAAGAACCTGAAGCGCGTGGAACAGTGGAGAAAAAAAAATCAAGGGATGTTGACAATGAAACGTTAAGTTGAACCAGTTACGACGACATATTCTCGCGAGCCACCCGAGAATGGTCAAGATGAAAAGACCGATCACGTCATTCTCAGTTATTTTATAATCGCTGGACAATTAAAGAAAAGAAGATCCCGCTGAAGAAACATCGTTGAGCGATTCCTCTCCTCGCGAGGCTGGAATTTACGATCCAGGAGCTATAAAATCGCCCAGTCTCGCCCCTTTTCGTTCCATGTCTCATCCATGAAACGACCAACAGTCCCACACATAACGCTCAATGACGATATATCCCTAAAGTTTTATTGTCTCTTGGAAGGATACAAGCGCGCCGAAGACATATGTATTTATTTCCGTAATATCATCAACATTGTTTTGTTCGTTGATTTTAGATGATAACAATTTGATGCTTTGTCGTGTTTTTCTTGCAGATGGCTCTCCAGGTTATTTTTCTCCTCCTTCGAATTTAAATTTAATACCGCGAGAATTGGGGAAGGGCGCGGCGGCAGGGGGGAGAGGGGTGGGGGGGGGGAGGAGAGGGATAAGTTCATGGTGAGTTCACTGGTAGAATAAAAGGGGGTATAAAGAATGAGACAAAAGAGGAAATAAAAGGAGGGAATACACGGCGAAGGCCCCGTAGGGGACAGTGACAGATGGGTATCGACGCTGAGATGCATCGATTGGCCGCTCCCTCCCGGAAAAGAATGCCGCCGCTGACCAATACCCAGCCACTGCGACCAGAATGGCCGAACACTGATACCTACATTCCCTTACTTGCTTCTTCCACCTTCTCGCATTTCTCTTTTATCTCACTCAAAGCATATACAGTATTTTATTTATTTCACTCGTTTCTTTTGACTCCTCACTTTTTATTTGTTTACTCGAAGAAGCTGAATCCTCACCACGTTTCATCTGCCCGCAGCCCTAATGCACTTGCTTTGCCAATTTTTGTTTTCCCCCCCACGTGACAAATTGTGACCTCATTCTTAAGGCATCTTGCCTCCTCTGCCCCCGTCTTGCCAAGCCCTTTTGTCTGTCTCTCCTCTCGCACAACCACCCGTTCGTGCCCAAGATCCCTCGATGCTGATCGCAAAAATAGCACTGAGCTTAATTAGGCACTTGCGGATCGTTAGGTTTTTGCTGAATCGATGAATGCCCAGGCAACCAAAGCAGATGACTCAGTTTTTTTTCAGTCCCTTCAATTTTTTGCTTTTCTCATTTTGTTGTTCACTGTGTGACATTGTGTTGCTTGGTGAACCGGAAGCCCGATGCACCTTGCAGAAATATTTTTCTCCTCCAGAAGTGGATGGTCACGATGTGACATAAATATTGAAACAACTGCAAACTCGATCCAAGAATTTTTCAGCAATTTTTTTTCCACAACTCCCCTTCCTACCTTTTCCGTTTGAGTTGCCACAATGCGGCCATCGCTCAACACACCCCTTCCCCCCGCCAATCTCCAATTGAGGTGTTCCAAATGTTGTTGTCAATCCGAAAATGGTCCCTGGCAAAGTGTTTTGACTGACTCGCGATTTTTATTCGGTCTCGGTGAAATTGGCAATGATCGAATCCCCCCCGAAGAATCGAATGTTACCGTTATACAATACACGAAAACTATTCGATCCAGTCCCTCAATACGTTGGGACTCTCTGCAGCTGCCTCACGTACAGTTTTACCAAGTCCTCGTTGTCGTCTCTTTACTCGTCGTTTTTACCCTCCTTTCATTTCTCCTCTTTTTGTCATTTTAAAAGCCGCGGTCCATCCAGAGCACGTGCTGACCGTTGTTTCGTACGTCCATAGATTACAAATGACACACCGGGACAGGCAGTTGTTCCGTGCAAGCTTATGCATCTGTGTGAAATTATTCATTTGTTGGATTTTTCGCAGAACTGCTGCATCCGAATGAACTGTCGTCATCCATGGAGTCGTTGACTGCTTATGACACGTCGGTGGGCTCGCCAGGACCGGTGCATCAGAGCCAGAGGACGAAACGGATGAGAACGAGCTTCAAGCATCATCAACTGAGAACTATGAAAAGCTATTTTGCTATTAATCAGAATCCTGATGCTAAGGATCTCAAGCAACTGGCGCAGAAGACGGGGCTGTCCAAGCGCGTGCTTCAGGTAAAGATTTTGGGATATTGAACGGAGAAAATTATTTGGTGAATCTCACCAACTAGCTGTTGAAAAAATGAATTAGCAGTTGTAGAATTTAAACAGCTAGTTGGTGAAATTTACCAAATCATTTTCACCTTGTACTCTATCAGCAGTTCAGTAGATAGTCTATTTGAAAATGTGTGGGATAGTTGTAATGCTACTGTTGAGGACAGATGACTGAAAACTTTGGAGACATGCAGATGTTAAGCATTGCGGATGATCAAGATAGCTTTGATCAAAATTTGAATTATCAACGTGAGCATAAGCCCTAGTCAAAGCGTCAATCTTTCCTATCTGAACTTTGATTCGACCAGTCAAGTTAATTGTATCAATTACTTTAACCTGTTTTATTGAGAAGGTACTTGGCTCTTAGGAAGTTTAGTTCCGCTTGATATGGTCAGGGCTGCCCACGAGACTCAAACGAGACTTCACTTTGGAGAGATCGTCTTGGTCTTGGTGATGACGGAAACTGTCGGTATCATCACAGCCTCAATTTATCTCATCTCGGTTTCAATTTTTTAACGTTTTTTATGTGTAAAGGACCGAGACGAGACGACCCAGACTGAAACCGAGACCTTCCAGTGAAGAAACGAGAAACTTGAGATCCAGATGAGATAAATTGACTGCGAGTCATCACGAGAAGAGCCGATACTGCCTCTTTCGAGACTGTGACGAGACCAAAAGTTTCCGTTTTCACCAAGACCTAGACGATCCCTTCAAAGTGAAGTCTCGTTTGAGTCTCGTGGGCAGCCCTAGATATGGTTTTCCGAGTGATTGAGAGTATTTCAAATGGCCATGACCATGCTTTCAAACAAGGTATTGTAGACTCCAAAGATAGAGATGTCAAGAATTACGCACTATGAAGATTCTGACGTGAAGCTGAACGAGTTTGTGAACGATTCAACTCAAACTTCGATGTAGACCTGAATTATGAACCTACTTCATCAGCAAGTGGTGGCTGAACCTCAGCCTTAATTTGAACCGCAGCCAAAGTTTTAATCTTCATGTATTTCTAGATGGACTGCGACAGGTTGATGAGATGAAACATGATGTTTTAGGGAGGATTATAATAATGAATTGGAATTTTATGAGGACAGTTTGAATGTCCATGTATATATCTTCATAGTCAGCCGGTTTTCATGGCTATGCTTCTCCGAACAATTTGCCTTATTGAACCCAAATCTTTACTCAACAAATATTCCTGCCCTCTCACTGAATGAACCACACTGTTAGAAAAAAAAATGGAATTTCATGGACAGTTGACTACTAATTTTTAGGATAGTGACACCGAATGCGGTTTATAAGAAAAAATGATGAAATTTCAGGTTTTACTGAAATTCAGTAAAATTCCAGAATTTTAAGCGGCATAAAGACGAGAATTCCTTATTTTATTTGAATTTCGAATCTATGTGAATATTCAGTGCCAAATTACATAGAATTTTAGTGAAATCTGAAGTTTCATGATTTTTTTCCCATAAATCGTATTCAGTGTCACTGTTCTGAAAATTCAAGAATATATTTACCAAAATTTTCTGGTTTTCTATTCATTTTCAGAGGAAAGTGGAACTGAAGTTTACAGTTCTCTTTGATTTTTCCACGAAATTCTGAATTTTCAATGCATGGAGAGAAATGTTCAATTATGTTCAGTAACAATTACGGAACTCACAATTCGTTCACCGGTTACGGAATCGACTCAGAAAATTTAAGTGACGGTATCGTAATTTTTCACATGAGATTCAGATAAAAATTACGGAACGCTCTGGAAAAATTCCGTGACAGTTCCGTAAAATTTCCTACAACCACATTTCACTCTAGAATTACGGAAGAGATACGTAATTTTTATTGAATATTTCTCTCCGTGTGACGAGATTCCTTCACATTTCAGTGGTAATTGAGTTCAATAAAAATTTCCGAAAAGTGTACCGTAATTTTCAGACAAAGATTTCAGGCAACAGTATCGGAAAACTTTCCAACAACAATTATCTATTCAATCCTCCTAGGTCTGGTTCCAAAATGCACGAGCCAAATGGCGTCGCAACATGATGCGTCAGGAGGGTAACCACGGAGTAAGCAACGTGGGTTGTCCAGGCACTCCAGTCTCCTCATCCACCGCTAATTCCCCCAATATCGGACCAAACTCCGCATTCCTGGGCGACAGCAACAGCCAGCCCTCAACTTCCATGGAGGAGATACACGCACTCCATCATCTTCACTCTGGTGTCTCATCGCAAGTATCATTCTCGGATCTCTATTGACAACGAATCGAGGAGGAGGACGGCTTCTCTTCCGGATACCATGGATGACTCAGAGAATGATTATTAATCCAAGAAAAGACTTACGGTGCTACGTATTTCTGATTTGATCTCAATCATTCCTCCTGTAAACTTTGTGAGACTAGTTGATGTGCGTAAGAAATTGAGGAAATTGAGGTCAAGTGAAAACCCCACTAGTCACTAGGAGATAATACACCAGTTGATTCCGTTGCAATTTATTCGTTTAGACGTAATACACGATAATAATCGTAGTTCCATGGCAGACCCAAATTATCAAAGTGGTTAGACAATAGTTTTGAAAGTGTGTCGACAGTGAGTGATTGAAAGGGTAACGTTTGCAATAATCATGACCATTGCTTTTTCATTTCCACCAACGAATCCAAATTTTTCAAATTCATTCTGTCCTCATCGTGTTATTTCCAACGTCACAATGATGTCCACTGGGATGAATCAGTATAATTAAATCTCATTGTAAATTGAATCGAAAAACAAGATATGTAAAATGTGTGATGTATAGATAAATAATTATGGTACTTCAACAACCCACTCATCTTCCCCCTTGCATGATCAATTTGTTCCGAGATAAGCGAATCACAACGAGGCCATGTACATTTTCGGGCTGCAGGCAAGAACCTCAGCATCTCGTGTTACCACCGAGAATCCTAATTAGCATCAAATTAGGCATTTAAAGATTTCACGAGGACAAAAGCCGAAGAAGAGAGGGAGGAGCTTTCGGCTGATTTGGCTAGCCTACTTAAAGCCTGTGTAAATTGTTGTTAGCATAATACGTATAATTTAGAACACGCGCGTGTTGAACCACTCACTACTCTTCTTCGCGCCCAGAGACAAGCCCAACCGAATAGTGTCTATATAAGTTTAGTTTTAAAACACACGTGTACTATGCCGTATATTTTGTCGGTCGGTCATATAAGTTAATTTTCAATCTATATGCGGGTCTCGGATGGCCAGACTCTCGACGACTCATCAACGAAATGAAGAAATTGAGACTCTCGTTAATATTTAATGAACTTGGAGAGCAAGGTTCGCTTGAAGACCAGTGTTTGGTCAATTTTTGCATACGCCAGCATCAAAATGATCACTATTTTCGTTGAATCGTTCAACTCCCTCCAACTGAGCATGAACTTGAGTCATTTATCGAATTATGAGGTAAAAAATTCATACTTTATTATCTTGAATAACCGCATACCTCGGATATAATAATTTCAGTTATTATACATAACACTGAGGGAGGGGGGGAGCAATTAAAGAATTCCGGTTGAAAGTGAATTTACGTGAAAATCCATGCGCACACGATGGTATAACGTGCCGAGGTTATTCTTCCGTGACTGATTGAATTTTACGTTAATTAGACAAGGATCGTTAAGCCCAATGGGTCGAAGGCGTCCAACTGTCTCCCAGCATAACCAATTCCCTCATTCTGCAAATGAAGAATCTCTATGAACCATGCCCCCCCCCCCTCAATCCCTCCCCAAGGACGCTGATCAATTATTCAATGCCACAAAAAGCCATCCTGACAGTTTGATTTCTTTGAAAATCCACCAGTTGTTTTATACAACTGCCAACTTTGGTAGCTGGTGTTTCCCACGGAAGGGCTCTCTGGAGACTTCTTGAGAATTTGAACTTGCCGTTCAATCCCTGCCAGAATCATAAATCCCACCCGAGGAGAGACCGTGAGTCCCAGTGTGCGCTCTCCTCGTGAGATAAAACCTTGGGCTCCCTAAACCTCCCGGATCGATTCGTCAGCGTCGTCGCTCGTTTGATGTACCGCGCAAGAAAACGCGCATCGGTATTTTCACTGGTTTACCCCCTCCTCGCGGTCCGTCGACAGTGGAGAACACCCATAAGACAATGGCGAAGTGATGGGCCAAGGGGGCAGAGAGGGAGCGGAGGTGAAGGCAACATGAGACGGTGGCATTCTTGCGAATGACGATGGATCAAAAAAGTGGACCAATTTTCGGTAATTTGTACGCCAAGAGCTCGGTCGAATCCTCTAAAGTATCGGTCACTTCAGTGGTATTACTGTAACAGATGGCGCTGCAGGTGAATGTCTGCGGAGGAAGAGGTGGCGCGCAAGTGCGCACATGCGCAGGGGATGTTGGGTGGAGGATAGAGAAGCCTCAGCTCTACTTCGAAGGGATAAATGGGGGCGATCGAGGGAGGAAGGGAGGGCTCAAGTGGATCCGGTCGATAGTCTTTTGTTCTGTCAAATGTCGGAACGTGGACCGCGCCCGGTTTCCATCCTCCCTCGACCGCCGAATTCCCCCGCCCTTCCCTCGCAATTCTCAACTTTCTTTCTTCATTTTCTCCCCGAAGCCGCCCTCCCGGGCACTCTTATATTTCTTTGGCTCCTCTTGGGGAAACGATACGTTATGTGAGTGCGCGACGATGGAGACGGAGGCAAGCGTGAGTTTTTATTGGGGCGGCTGGCTTCTCCCTTTTCTTCTGTCCGTTTTGCTCTTGTCCTCTCTCAACTCTCGGTTGTTTTATCTTCTCTCTTTATTCGACTCGTGAGACGTTACACTGCTTCCCGTATCTATTCGACTTCACCGAGGATGAGGGGGGGAGATGCACACATAAACCGAGGAGATTGTCTTTTCGCGAAGGAGAAGAAAAGAGAGAAGTGGCCACAGCTGCCGCTTTACGAATAGAAGGGGGCTATCTCTTCTTTCCAGAGACCGCCATCGTCCTTCTATCTTTCCACGGAGATATTCTGAATCTAGTTAGCTACGGCGATTCCGAAGGCCAGCGATGCACTGATATTGAAGGACTGGATGATAACGACGTAGGGATGCAGTAGTTATCAGTAGCCAATGTTTCGCAGTTATTTTGCGTTTTTTTCATCGTCCGTTGGAGTGAAACCCGACATTTCATATGCGTAGGCTACACCTGAGTGACGCCTGTCGCGATATCGGGAAAGCAATTAATGAGCCGTGAAGCATTTATTTCTCGGGTGCCTATCAGTCAGTTGTAATTCAGAAGTAAAATCTGTTTTTTTTTTATACAGCCGTAATTTTACGTGGATACGTCTGTGGTCTTCCCTATCCTTTACTCAACATTATAGTTTTTCATTGTACATATTTATTTAGGTATATTAGAAGAATTCGGGCTTGCACATCGTCTCGTCGTGATAAGACGCATTTTATAATCATGATACGATTGAATTGTTAAGGGACCACTGACAGAAAATTGGTAATTTTTGTGTTTTTTTCTTTCTTTCAAATCAGGAACACTGAATGTGTTGAATTAAAAGTGAGTTTCTTGGATCGTAACCATTACAGGGGTTTTATAGACGACAAGTGTCGTTGAACCGCAATTTGGTCAGATTTAATTATCGCCTCAAACCATAAATGACTTCGAATTTGCTCCATTCGGAAGCAAAAACAAAAATTATTAATTTTCTGTCAGGGGTCCATTTTGCCCTACCCTCCCCTATTTATATAGGTATATTAGAGGAATTCGGGATTTCGCACCGTCTCGTCATGATAAGACGCTTTTTATAATCACGATACGATGGAATTGTTATGTACAACCAAAATCCCTAAACAAACTTTCAACCTAGGGGAGGGTAGGGCAAAACGGACCACTGACAGAAAATTGGTAATTTTTGTGTTTTTTTCTTTCTTTCAAATCAGGAACACTGAATGTGTTGAATTAAAAGTGAGTTTCTTGGATCGTAACCGTTACAGGGGTTTTATAGACGACAAGTGTCGTTGAACCGCAATTTGGTCAGATTTGCTTATCACCTCAAACCACAAATGACTTCGAATTGGCTCCATTCGGAAGCAAAAAGAAAAATTATTAATTTTCTGTCAGGGGTCCATTTTGCCCTACCCTCCCCTATTTATATAGGTATATTAGAGGAATTCGGGATTTCGCACCGTCTCGTCATGATAAGACGCTTTTTATAATCACGATACGATTGAATTGTTATGTACAATCAAAGTCCCTAAACAAACGTTCAACATAGGGGAGGGTAGGGAAAAACGGACCACTGACAGAAAATTGGTAATTTTTGTGTTTTTTTCTTTCTTTCAAATCAGGAACACTGAATGTGTTGAATTAAAAGTGAGTTTCTTGGATCGTAACCGTTACAGGGGTTTTATAGACGACAAGTGTCGTTGAACCGCAATTTGGTCAGATTTGCTTATCACCTCAAACCACAAATGACTTCGAATTGGCTCCATTCGGAAGCAAAAAGAAAAATTATTAATTTTCTGTCAGGGGTCCATTTTGCCCTACCCTCCCCTATTTATATAGGTATATTAGAGGAATTCGGGATTTCGCACCGTCTCGTCATGATAAGACGCTTTTTATAATCACGATACGATTGAATTGTTATGTACAATCAAAGTCCCTAAACAAACGTTCAACATAGGGGAGGGTAGGGAAAAACGGACCACTGACAGAAAATTGGTAATTTTTGTGTTTTTTTCTTTCTTTCAAATCAGGAACACTGAATGTGTTGAATTAAAAGTGAGTTTCTTGGATCGTAACCATTACAGGGGTTTAATAGATAAAAAGTGTCGTTGAATCGCAATTTGATCAATTTGCTAATCGCCTCAAACCACAAATGACTTCGAATTTGCTCCATTCAGAAGCAAAAACAAAAATTATTAATTTTCTGTCAGGAGTCCGTTTTGCCCTGTAGTACGTTTTGCCCTACCCTCCCTTATTTCATTCACAACGAAGTCATCACATACAAACACCCTTGGAAATTTTAACACGGACCCACAAATTTTATCTATTTCGTGCAATAATATCCAACTGTACAGATTTTGCCGACCAGCGCTAAGGATCCCTTAAAATTGTAATTTTTTTTTTAACTGGAGAATTTTCTAGAAAAATCTGCAATTTGTTCGAAAAATCTAGAATTTTCTAGAGAATGTGCTAGAATTCCGATAGATGGCACCACTATCGATAAGGAACCATAAGGACTTTTCCCCTAAATGCCGCCCCATAATAAAAACATAGACATATCCTCGTAAAAAAATAGTAGTTGCGGAGATTATGCATCAGACCACACGCGGTAATGTCGACTCTCAGCCGGGCAAATGGCGTCCAACCGAACACCATTGGAGGGTGTAATAAAGAAAAATAAAATGCCAGAGGAGGTTGGGTGCTGGGGAGCAAAGCCCAATTCCATGTTCACGGCAAGTTTACGATAACGATAGGGTGGTGCGAGAGGTTGCATACTTGGAAATTGCTGGTGAGTTTTACTTGGCGATAGTGAATTCCCTCGGGAGCCAGAGACAAAAATTGAAGGAGGGTAAGGTGGAATATCGCGGTTCGTGGGCAGATGTTGTTGCATATGGAGAACAGAAAAGGAACAAAGATGGCGGCTTTTACCATCCCGTGGGCCTCTCCCTCCGCCTCCTGGACACTGTGTGTGCATTGTCTACCGTGCTCAACGTTGTAAATAATGTCTCCTCGCTGGTTGGGTATACCGGGGAGAAACACAAACCGAATGTACAGGGCGAGGAGGAGAGAGAGAGAGAGACAGAAAGAGAGAGATGGAAGAATACTGTTGGGAGACTTAGCTGGAAACCCCATCCTCCGGGCTGTCCCCCTTCGAACAGTGGAACCTGTCGCGCATAAACTGATTCGGTCCCGATGTCCCTTCCGTAAGCCCCTGGTACACATGTGGGCCTGATTCCCATTGGTCGATGCTCACGCCAGGCCGCTGGTTCACCCAATTCACGAGGATTGTTGACCATCGCCATCGTCACGAGGATGAAAATATTTTTTGAAGATGTTTGGGGTATTTTGTTGGTTTTTGTTGATTCCCATGAAGTAATTGAACCAATATTTACAGGTTCCATTGATTTTTTCATCAAATTGTAAATTTTCAGTGACGAAGGGTACCTGGCAATTTCAATGGGAATTTCAAATTGTTTCGAAACAAACCCTGAAATACTGTTAGAAAATTACTCGTGAAATTTCAAATGAAAAAACTCGAAATTTTTAACATCACTAAATTTAAATGAAATTTATCGCTATTTTCTTACTGAAAAATCAGGTAAGTTCTTTGAATATTCAATGAAATTCTAATTTCTTGGTCCATACGACAACGAAAATTAGTGAAAATAAAAAAAATTTAGACCATTATTTTACGGAATTCTCGATTTATTGAAAATTCAATTGAATTTAATATTCTATTTTTATACTGAGGGCTAAAATTCAAGCTGTCCTTGAAATATCAATGATAACTCAACATGAAAAACTGAATTTTATTGAATTTTCAAGTTGAATGGGAACTTCATGAATGCTATGATCTTAAATTGAATGAAAGCCCACAACATTGAGAATTCAATTGCAATCATTACTGAAATTAAACAAATTTTTAATAGTGTAGTAGTTGTTAGGCGAGACATTCAATTTGATTTAAGGAATGGCTGGGAGGATTCGTGAAATATCGAATTTGAGTGAAAATTGAATGTAATGCCAAATTTCGAAGCTGGAGGATAACAAGAATTTCAAAACTCTCTCGCATTTTAAGACATGAATATTCACCTGAATTTTCTCTGATTTCTATCAATTATCATGAAACAATTGAACTGAAATTTACAATCTCCAGTCATTTCTTCATCAAATTCCGAATATTAAATGATAAAATGCCTTGAAAATTCAGTGGAATCATCACTCGATGAAAATATCTAAAACGTGTACCATAAATTTCAGCCAAAAATTTCCAACAGAATAGTTTTGGAGTCATGTTACCCGTGGAATCAATGAAATCGCTGATTTCAAGTGCTGATGGTTAATTCATCCCGAGTCCTTGATACATTTCACCCGGGCCCACCCTTTCGCCCCCTATAAACCGCTATCTCCTGGAGTCTCTTGCCAGAGGCCAGAGGGAGAAAGACCAGATAGCCCAAGGAGAATGGAAGGAAAGAGTCAGACAGCATCTTGGGGACCTCGTATGCAGTGAGAGTTCACGTTACCTCGTATACACACACTTGTGGCCCCCCTGATTTTTTTTCCTCTTACCGACTCTCCAGGATTATCCAACCGGCGCATCGCTTATTCGTGTATCAACCGTTTTTTACGCTTTTTCATTCTCTCCTGGCGGGGCGACGCGCAGAGGAGAGGAAGATTCTTTGTTTGCGATGGTCGTTCTCTCCAGGAAGAGGCGCGCCTCTCTGTTGGGTTAAGGGAATAATAAAAAATGAACGGGGGGAGGGGGTTGCGGAGGGAGGGAGGGAGGGAGGGAGAGAAGAAAAGAAACGAGAGGGAGGGAGATGGCAAGGAGAACAAGAGGAGCAAGGTGGAAGGAGGAAGATAGTGGCCATTGTAGCACGATCTGGACAAAGGTCGCCATAGCGACGGAATTCAAAGGGGAACACGAAAATGGCGATTTATGCTAATTGAAGTGCTTCTGACCGTTTACCAAGTNGGGGGGGGGGGGGTGGGGGGGGGGGGGGGGGGGGGAGGGAGAGAAGAAAAGAAACGAGAGGGAGGGAGATGGCAAGGAGAACAAGAGGAGCAAGGTGGAAGGAGGAAGATAGTGGCCATTGTAGCACGATCTGGACAAAGGTCGCCATAGCGACGGAATTCAAAGGGGAACACGAAAATGGCGATTTATGCTAATTGAAGTGCTTCTGACCGTTTACCAAGTTTCATTCTACCTTTCCTTTATCCACGAGCTCTCTCTCTCGCTTCGCAAATACGTATTTAGGTGGTTTTTTTCGTTTGAGCGATTCAATATGTGCGATGAAACATCTAACGAGCGTTCACGGAGAAAAAAGTTGGAGAAAAATTAGCAAAGAAGTCAAGTAGTTGGGGAGCAACCCCGATTTCTTGCACTTTTTCACCTTGAATGGGAGAAAAAGTGCGAGATTAATAGCGAATTTTACTCCGTTGGCCTGGGAACATTTACTAAACGTGAGGGTGATTTGTACTGAAACTGTAAAATTTATCCTGTGTCCCATCAAAAATGATCCAAGTGAACGTGAATAATTGCTCTAATTTTTCGTATAATTTTTCTGTAACGGAGAATGATTTTTACTGAAGCCGTTTGGTAAAAATTCACTAACGTCCGTCCGCATGACCTTCATGGAAAATTTTACTAAACAGGAGGATAACTTTTGCATCCATAGATGTATTTTTTTTACCGAGAAAATCGTAAGATATCGACTAAAAATCAATATTGTTTCAGTGAATTACATTTCGCTCCACGATTACTACTCGTATAGTAGTGTTTGTCCCCATTTTCAAGGTAATTTTTATCCAACTTATCTCTCCGTATTTGAATAATAGAGACACGGGGAAAAAAGTTGGAGAAAAATTACCAAACACGTCAAACAATCGTGCAGGGAAATCCATTTCTACACTGTGAGCAATTTTTTGTAATTTCATGGAAGATATTACAGTAAATATCATGAAAGTGATGTTGAACAGAATTTAGGGAGTAAAATTCCCGGATATTCATGACCTTTCAGTGCAAGAGAGATGGAATTTTCACAACTTGATTAAATTTTGAGTGGACATGAATCAGAAACAAGATGATATGAGTTTTCAATTTTTCCTGCTTTTTCTGAATATTCACAGAATAATTGAACTGAAGAATTGAGTATTTCATTGATTTCCCGATCATTCTAACAGAAAATCAGTGGAATATTTGATTTTTTAATGACAAAATTTCTTGAAATTTCAATGAAACTTGAATACGATAAAAATTTCTGGAATTTTGCACGGAAAATTCACACGAAAATTTTCAATAGTGTAGGTTTTTTTCACCTTACATCGAGCCAAAAAGTGTTAGGTGATTTTTTTCTCTGCTGACTCGGAAAAATTTATATTAACTGTAATTTTTGCATCCGTAGATGTGTTTTTTTTACCGAACCAGTGGTGAGATATCATGCACAAAATTATTCTTCACACGGAGAAAAAAGTTGAAGAAAAATTACCAACATAAAAATGTTGGTAATTTTTTATGCAAAAGCATAAATCGATGTTTGTTTTATCAAAAGAATAGTAAAATATCTTCAGAAAAAAGAATTTTTTATTGAACCCCAATTTCGTTGCACGATTACCTTTCCTACAGTAAAATTTGCCACGACAAAATATTTTATTATTATACAAGCTTCTGATTTTGATAATAGAAAATGAATGGTTCATCAATCATTTTTGAAAAATGTATTGATCTCCATTAATCGCATTTAAATTCAATTATTCTGAGAATTTGCCTCCAAAATGAGACTCGATAATTTTTCTCTTGATTTTCAAATGTCTCTTAACAGTTTAAGATGAATTAAGTGCTTCCGATCGTTTCTTGGGTTTCATTCCACCTTTAGTTCGCCCATACACCTTTTCCTCTCCCTCTCACTCGACTCAACTGAATACGTGCGATGGAACATTTCATGAAAATTAAAATAATTAAAATACTTGGCACAATTTGAATATTTATGTAAATAAAACATCATGGAAGAACACCTTCTTTCACCTGCATTAATCGACGTTTTTTTCGTTTCCATTCTCCATAAAATGTGGAATAAATAATAAAACAGGGTAGACGTCAAGGTGTGTTATTTATCGTAGTTACATTGCAATGGAATTGATGGGATTCCTCGTTGGACAAGCTGCAGGTGCTGGAGATGAGAAAGTCATTACGAGAAACTGTGCATAAATATACGCTTTTGCGGATTCGTTTCTATACCCCTGTATCCCAGGATATCGAGGACTCGCCAAGTACGAGTTGCCATAAATACTGCGGAAACGTTACTTCAATTCTCCTTCCCTCCCATTTTTCCCCTTATGCACTTTAATTTATTCTTGTATTTATTTATTGGTGCATTTCAGTGACTTTCAACGATGGATGACCGAGGAGGGGAACAATCTATCAGACTTCATCCCAGGATGCAGCGTACACGGAGAACAAAGTTGGAGGAAAATTAGCAAACAAGTCAAGCAATCGCGGCGCAACCTTGATTTCCGGGGCTTCTTCACCTCATACTGTTAAAAAAAAAATTTCGTGGACAATTGATTATTAATTTTCAGGACGGTGACAGTGAATGCGATTTAGGGAAGAAAAAATCATGAAATTTCAGGTTTCACGGAAAATTAAATAAAGTTCCAGAATTTTAAGGAGTATAAAGCTGAGCATTCCTCAATGTATTTGAATTTACAATCTAATATGAATATACTTTGCCAAATTACATGGAATTTTTTGTGAAATCTAAAATTTCATAATTTTCCCCCTAAATCACATTCAGTGTTACTTGCCTGAACATTCCAGAAGGCATTTACCGGTATTTTCTGGTTTTCTATTTATTTTCAGGGAAAAATAGAACTGAAATTTACCATTTTCTTTGATTTTTCCACGAGAATTTTCAATGACGAAATTCCTTGAAATTTCAGTGGTAATTGAATTTGATATAAATTTCCAAAAAGTTTACCGGAAATTTCAGGCAAATTTTTTTAACAGTGTAAATAGGAGAGAAAGTGCGAGATTAATAGTGAATTTTCCTCCATTGACCCGGAAAATTGTCTGAACATGAGGGTGATTTGTACCGAACTTGTAGAATTTACCCTGTATCCTATCAGAAATTATCTCAGCGAACGTGAATAATTGCTTCAAATGAGATGATTTTTACCGGACCCGTTTGGTAAAAATTCACTTCGATTCATCCCCATGACCTTCAGACGGGTACAAAACAAACAATCCTCTGTCGGTGTGGGAAATTTTACGAAACAGGAGGATAATTTTTGCATCCATAGATGCATCATTTGCGATTACCATTCACTGTTAGAACTTTCGTGAAATTTCAGTCACAATGTCATCTGAATTTTCGATGTTGTGAGTTTGAACTCAATTTCAAATGAAAACATTCATAAAATTTCTCATTCATCTTGAAAACTCAAGAAAATAGAGTTTTTCATGTTAAACAATCATTCATTTTCCAAGGAAAGCTTGAGTTTCCAAACTCATTAAAAATTGAACGAACCAGTTGTTTTGGTTTTTTTATGATTGATTGTTGATTGATTTTTTATAATTCAATTTTCAATAAATTGAGAATTCGGAAAAGCTATCGCCTGAATTTTTTAATTTATCAATTTTTTCAGTACCGTATGGACCCGGGAATCGAGAATTATTTGAACATTCAAGAAATTAACAGATTTGTCAATGAAGAAATATCCAGCTACTACATATAACTTTGTCGTTGTTAAAAATTTCAAGCGTTTTCACTTGAAATTTCAAGAGTAATTTTCTAACAGTGTTCATAAAGTAAAATTTATCACAATTTTCGAGGTAATTTTTATCCAACTTCTCTCTGCGTGAACTCAGATATTTCACCCACGAATTTTCCACTTTTCCTTATCATCATTTGGACTTTTCACTCGAAAAACCTTCGATTCACATGCAATTTATTCTTGCATTCATTCATTGATGCATTTCACTGACTTTTAACGATGGATAACCAAGGAGGGGAGCCATCTATCAGTGACTTCATCCCAGGAGGTATAAAACAGGACGGAATGATCCGATATATTTCCAGTCAATTCGCAATGTTAAATTTAGTCGAATGGGTTTTTAGTTTAAAACCACTCATAACTCAATTTTCGAAATGAAAAATACCGTGGGTAACGCCCACTGACGCATACCTGACCTAGGCCTCGGTGAATTTATGACAGTAAACATTAACATATTCCGGAATAAATATAAAATACGGAGGAAGAATGGAGTTTCGAACGAGAGAAAAAATCGAAAGTTCATAATTTTTCTCGTGATAAGTGCGAGTTGATGAATCCTTTGGTGAAGCGTAAGAGCTTTAACCCCCGGCAAATGTATCGAATGACCGTGGCAAAAAGACCGCTCACACACACACACACACACACACACACACACATGCGTATTTAAAACGCGGGCGTAGGTTTGTTTTAACAAGGCATTTAAAGCGTACTCGGTAAACATTCGGAGAGAAATATCGGTTGTTTATGGCACGGTGATTTATCACCTCTCGCGCGCGTCGGGCATGAGCGTGCGAGAGCCCAGTTGAGAGCCCT
>NW_021683643.1:2376647-2412639 GCF_001412515.2 Diachasma alloeum
GGGAGATGAGGGGTCGAGTCTTTCCGCGGTTGAAACGATGGGTGAGATGGAAATAAAGGGGAGACAATTGACTTTATTCTCCGTTGGGCTGTTAGCAGTTGTATGAGATAATTTCATTTTTAGTCAACAATTTTGTTGGGCACACTGTTGAAAATTTTTGACTGAAATCTCCGGTATACTTTTTGAATATTTTTATCGCATTTTAGTTCCACCGGAATTTGTTACAATTTTGTCACTGGAAATACAGAATTGCATGGAGAATCAATGAGAACTGTCAATATCAGGTCAATTATTCCCTGGAAATGAATGGAAATCCGTAAAATTGGGGTAAAAATATCTTTGACTTTTCAATTAATTGAAAATTCTGTGTGTTTTGGCCCTGAATAGCCATATTTTCATTGAAAATTCTAATACGCTGAGAAATTGTTGTCTTAATGATGCCCAAAATATGGAATTTTGTTGAATTGTTAGTGGAATCTTGAACTTCATTTTTTTAAACCCTAAATTGAATTCAGTGTCTCCTGAAAATCACCAGTCGGCTGACTATGAAATTTCAATTTTTTCCTAACGATGCACTTATCCAAGAAAAAATTCTCTGCCCCGTGAAAATTCTATGTCAATAAATTTTTATATTTCAAAGGATTGTATTTGAAATTTGAGAAAAAATTTTCTGTCATTTTACAATGTTAAAAATTTTTGGCCGAACTTTCCGATACACTGGTTGGTGATGTTAACCAAGTAAGACGGCGAAGAGGAGAAAATTCCCAAACTCACTTGAATTCTCAATTTATTGGGAATTCAAAGATATATTTACCGAATTTTTCCAATTCCTATTCATTTTCACGGAACAATTGCGCTGAAATTTATAGTTTCCACCGACTTTCCTATAAAATTTTGGCTTTTCAATGACGAAATTTCTTGAAATTTCCGCGAAATGATTATCTAATAAAAGTTTCCATGAAGTGTACTGTAAATTTCAACTTGCATTGAACATGTCATAAATAAAATAAAAATTGTATTGATTATTTCACCTTCCAATGATATTACTCGTGTATAATCATAATCAAAATATAGCCCACTCGTCCCGAAATTAGGGGTTTCGATTGAATTCAACTATTTCGTAATTCAATTATTCTTTGTTGTGTAATTTTCACTGCAAATAATTTTTTTCTGCTAACTAAAACATTCTTGATGGTACGGAAGCGATCATATCCCCATTTAGGTGATTCTTCTATTTTGGATACATTAACCCCATGGGGTTAATATATTACCTATATCACCTACCTACTATAGGGTCGGGCAAAATGGACGTATCTTTTCCAATTGTCAATATTTTCATTTATAAGTGAAGATATTGACAATGAGAGAAGATCACGAAACGTCCCATTTTGCCCGACTCTCCCCCACATTAACCCCATTGAAATATGAAGAATACAAACACAACAAATCCCCACTCGATTCAATGGTAAAGAGACAATCATCCTTCGGGAGGTAATAGATCAGACTGGTAGATCCGATAAGATATGAATACAGCCGTAAAGAAAAGGGCTCGGTTGGCATTCGTACATGTAAATGCAGTATATGTATAAGCATGACGGGGGCGTTTGTTTACGTCCAGCGATGTAGAAATTTTCATGCAAAAATAATCATCGATATTGTACATTTCAATAAGCCCAAGGCCCTCGAAAGAGGCATTCGAAAAAGTAGTTATGATCCTAGCATTCAGTTACGCAACACTGTGGCATCCAATAATAGGAAGCCAAAGCCCTCCGCATCGCTGGATAATTTTAATTGGCTTCGTTATGCGATTTTGAGGATGTTGGAAATCGCCGTTTGACCGTTTTGCGTATACTCGATGGATGCCGGCACAACACACCCGGCAAAATATCACGTGAAATGGCCAACGGTGAGGGAATCCTACTCAATGATTTGTGGGGACGTGTGCTATTTTTAAGTGGCGGCTTTTTGGATAAATTTCTGGGAGTGCTGGTTAACCCGCCGATGAAAGGTGGTATCGAAAAAACGGGTGGAAGGGACGAGGTGCGAGAGGCTGCGTAACACTGTTGTGGTACCCGTGAGGGTTAAAGGGTTATAAGAATTGACCGCTGAGAAATATTTCTCACAGCTACCGCACAGCAGCTACCGTTCGTTTCAATGAAACCCACCAGGTGGGAGGTCCAATCCACCGGCTCAAACATCCATTTAACTATTATAAGACAACAGTGGAATCTCCAACTCGTTAGGAAGATGTTTTAAAAATGAGACAAAAGTGTCCCAAGATTTTTATTCGTATCGTTTTATCTCTTTGTTTTCTCTCAAAAATTTCTTATTTCTCGAAACTGCTTCCCGTTCAGTCTTTTCAATTCTCTCCGCTGGGATTCTTAATCTTCATTAGTTCGCTGGGTAAAGGTAGGATTTGCATACCGTGTACGGGCTCTCTCTCTCTTTCTCTCGGCGCAACAGTTTTATCTGATCGCTGTGGAGCAGCCAGGGCAAACGACAACAGGTGAAAAGAATAGGGCTTTTGTTGAGTTGGTTTTGTGAACTCATTCGGTATTATGTTCGATAATGATCGGGGTTATCTGCGGATATGTGAGGGAGCTATCTCTTCATCGTGGAGGAAAGCATGGAAGGAAAATTTTTAGGAGCTGCTAGATCCAATGACAACATTACTGGGGGATTTCAATGACTTCAGTAGATTCGTGATTTTATTGATATCAAGCAGGATTATCACGATTGCATGACTCGTCATGATTTTGATGACTTCATTCAATTGGAAGCAATGATTGTTATATTATTGAGATGATTTTACTGCACACTGTTAGAAATTCTTAAATTGACATCCTTGTCTCCTCCAATTATCATCGTTAATTACAGTGTGACATCAGCTTCAAATCCAAAAGATGTAAATTCAAATTATCTCGATGAAAGTTTTTTTTTGTCTGAGTGTAGGACATTTTTTATTGTTAATTTTCGAGCCATAAGTCTTGACACCAGTAAAGACGCAATTCTCAAAATATTTTCTCTCAGTGGACGTGAGGGGTTAAGAATAAAAGGCTGCACGGAGAGAAATGTTCCGTAAAAATTACGGAACTCACACTTCGCTCACCGATTACGCAATTGACTCAGAAAATTTAAGTGAGGGTATCGCAATTTTTCACAGGAGATTCAGGTAAAAATTACGGAACGCTCTCGAAAAATTCCGTGATTTTAGGTAAAAATTAGGGTTGATTTCGGAATTACGAAAAAAATACGTAATTTTTATTGAATATTTCTCTCCGTGTGAGGTAATTTACAGTCTTAAGTGAAGTTAAAACAAACATTTCACAAGTTACTTGAGTCGCAAATAAAACATAGGAATAATGCACGTGCAATTCTCCTAAATTTATCCAATTTCCACGCGATAATGGACTTAGACTTCATAAGAAAATCAATGAAATATCTGATTTTCCAATGCTGAAAATTCTGGTTCCGCTTTGAAAATTGTATACAGCGTCTGAAGTTAGTTTGCACCGAAATCCCTCGGAACCTGTCAAATTCTTCCCCAATTTACCCGAATAAACAGCCTCGAATTCAGACTATACTTCAAATTAATGCGAAATTCGCGACCCTTCATTTTCAATTTTTGGAAGTAGTTTTGGGTCATATTTCGGTCAGCAGCATTCAAAATGATCACAAGCATTTGCTTAACAAATTATACGACGTTATGAGCGCTCACGGCGCTCTTCCTCAGGTGCATGTTTTATTTTGTCTCATAGTGAAATTCTCTTGGCCGAAATTTGGATGGAATAATTCTCTCCCGAATACCACTCGAGCTTCAATATTAATCAGGTATTTCCCTCAAAGTTCCCTGCATACAAGCGAATTTGTCAAGTTTGTTTGCACCGAACCTATCGGGAAATACCTGATAATTTTGAAGCTCTTGTGGTATTACGGACGATCATTTCGACTGCCGCTGACCGAAATATGGACCGAAACCACTACCAAGAACTCAAACTAGAGTGAACAGGCCAATTGCTGGACAGTTAAGAGAAATTCGAAGTTCGTGGTAGGATATAAAATCAAAGAATCACCTAAATGGGGATATGATGGCTTCCATACCTTCAAGGATGTTTTAACCAGCAGAAAAAAATTATTTGAAGTGAAAATAACAAAACAAAGAATAATTCAATTGAGAAATAGTTTAATGCAGCCGGCGAAACCCCAAATTTCTGGACGCCTAGGCCATATTTGTTTCATTTATTAAACATTTATTAGGTTGATCAATAGAAAAAATAATTGATCACACGATTATCACTAGTACCATGAGGCCTCCAAAATTATCGGATATTTCCCGATTGTTTTATTGCGTAGCAATGAGAGAGAGAAGTCGTGCAGATTAAAATTTGTGCAAAACTTATCCCGATCGTTGATACGCAGGAAAATATGAGGGAAATGTTCGATTAATTTTGAAGGTCGAGTGGTATTCGACGGATTATTTTTGGTCATCGGATCCTTCCCAAACCGACTCATTGTGACTTTCTTCATGACTTTCCTTCACTCCACAGGCTAATATTTGACAGTTATAGAGCTAGAGGGAAATTATCACAAGCTAGGGGGAAATAACCGCTGTAATGTTAATTGGGAAGTACTTCATGTTATACTGAACTCTGATTGGCCCAGGGAAGGCCAGATCCGATTACTAAAAATAATCAGTACAATTTTCATTTTATCATTTAGAAAATATTGAATGGAAGTTGAAATCGTTTAGAAATTGACCTGTTGATCCTAGTTCAATTTCTAAGTAGTTATGTCTCGCATCACAGCGGCACACAGTAGCGCGCTGTTGCCTCCCCAATACAATAATTTCCATCGATTTTAATGATGCCGCAAGACACTTCACGAGACAAAACTTTGAAGAGATGATCTCGATTTCAATAAACACGGAAATGATTGCTCTCGTCTCAGTGTCGAAATACGCAGTATCGACTCTTCTCGTGATGTCTCCGAGTCAATTTATCTCATCTCGGTCTCAAATTTTTCCGGTTTTTTAATATAAAATCTCGGCTTTTGTCTGGGTTTGTCTCATCTCGGTTTTCTAATTACAAAAAAAACGCGAAAAACTGGAAACAGAGATGAAGTAAAATGACTCGCAGTTATCACAAGAGTAGTCGATATTGCGTATTTCGAGACTGAGACGAGAGCAAAGATTTCCATGTCCACCGAAACCGAGATCATCTCTCCAAAGTTTTGTCTCGTGATATCTCATGAAATGTCTCGCAGCATCGCTAATCAATTTCGGAAGAAAGCACCCAAAGCCAACAATTCAAGTCCCCATCCCAAGAATTCAGGAAGCCCCGGAATCCGACTTGAGATATTTTAATTTCGGATTATTGATATGGAATGAGCTACCGTGAGAATCAAGGACAGTCTCCTCCCAAAAAATTAATGAAGACACGTTTGTCTGTTGTTATTATTACCGAGCCGACACGAGGAAGACAAAAGGGAGGAAGAGCGAGAGAGAATCTCTGGTATCCAGAGAACGTGGATGGTGAAAGGGAGGAGGGGAGTTCAGCTACACGAGGTCAGGTCTGAGGTCTCCGGCAAAGCCGAGAGACCCCATAGTCTTATGTGCACCGGAGAACTCACCTTATCGCTGAGGTGCGCTTCTCGTCCGGGTGGCCTACTCGGCCTTAATTGCGGGCCCATATCACGATTCAATATGGCCGCCCACTGAGCACTGGCCAGCGAGGACGTTGAGGTTAGGCTCGTCTCTCTCTTTCTCTCTCTCTCTCTCTCTCTCTCTCTCCTCTTCTCTTCCCTCATCCCCCTCCACCCACTGGTGTATTCTATACCTTTATTTATGTACCACACGTTACAGAATCATCGTGGGATATCAATACCACTCTCTTAAGTCAAATTACACCCACCCAATAGCCACCCAAAGGGTCCATTCATCACGTGATCAAACTGCACTTGATGTTTAACCGTAACTTTCCGTTGGAACACTGGACACACTCTTCGGGGGAGAACTTTTCCGCGTGTGAAAAAATCGGCTCCCGCCCGATTTTGGAGGATGGAGTAATCACAAACGCACCCTGGATGAGTGGACGACGGCGAGGCACTAGCTTCTCCGTATACCATTGGATTTAGTCGTTCCTCTCTTGGCACACAACTGGGACTCTCCTCGGTCTGAAGTTGCCCGGTTATGGCTACGCCGTGGCGCTTAACGAGTCTAATTAGCGACGAAAACGAAAACGAGTTTAAACCTTTTTTTCATGAGAGAAAGAGAGAGGAAGAGGGGAATGGAGGCTTCCCTATCCCAGTGGCGCGCAGACTCATCGGGTTTTTGGTGCACGAATGGAGAAAGAGTGAGAGGGGAATGAGCGGGGGAATGGATGAAAGAAATGGGAGAAATAAATTAAAGAGAGTAAAACCAAAAATCATTTGGCGGTTAGATATTCGTTTTGTGCCGCTGGAATCGGGTCAGCAGGACGCTTGATGCACCGGCGGGTACTGTTTCGGCTTAATTGGGAGGGCTCTCGCGGCTCCTCTTGGTTCATCTTCTTCGTCAAACGGGGCTTGGGGGACTGGGGAGGATTTTTAAGGAGAGATGGGAGGAGGAAAATAAGGAGATTGACTCGAGGAAATACCGGTGGAATGACGAAGAAAATGAGAGTATTCGTCCGTTCATTAATTAACGGAGACTACCGACCTCGACATGAGGGGGGCTCGTTAACCCGTATCCCACTAGGCTGCTCCACCTCGGCCGTCCTCTTCTCGGTGGAGCGTTGCTAATATCAATTCGAGTTTGCCGCGCGGCGGGTTGTGTGCGGCTGGGTCGTATTAACGTAGGAGACTCCTGGCACACTTCCATTGCCATTGACTTTCCCTTTTTCATGCTGACCTTGAGGGATTTTGCTTTATCAATTTAATTAAGTTTTTGAGGGAAAAGAATAATTTTGGGTAATTGAGGACAGGGGGCTATTCACAGGCGAATTTGACACCGCTACAGAAAAAACGAATGTCTGAATTTCACAGACCTTTTGTGGACATTTTTCAGACACACTGGTAGAAAAAAATGAAATTTCATGGGCAGTTAACTAGTAATTTTTAGGACAGTGACACTGAGTGCGATTTAGGGGAAAAAAAATCATGAGATTTCAGGTTTCACTGAAAATTCTGTAAAATTCCCGAATTTTAAGCAGCATAAAGACGAGAATTCCTTAATTTATTTGAACTTCTAATCTAATGTGAATATTCAGTGCCAAATTACATAGAATTTACAGTGAAATCTGAAATTTCATGATATTTTCCCCCCTAAATCGCATTCAATGTCCTGAAAATTCCAGAATATATTTTCCGGAATTTTCTGATTTTCTATTTGATTTTAGGGAAAAATGGAACTGAAATTTACAGTTCTCTTTGATTTTTCCACGACATTCTGAATTTTCAATTACGAAATTCCTTGCAATTTCAGTGATGATTAAATTCGAGAAAAATTTCCAAAAAAATGTACCGGAAATTTCAGACAAAAATTTTCAACAGAGCACTAAAAAACGTCGAAATAAAATGAAAATTTGTCTGAATTTCAGACGAACAGGTGCCTCAACATCTTCATTCATGTTTGAAATTCAGACAAATTTCCATTCAGACTTTTTTTAGTATCTGAGAAATGTCTACAAAAGTTGTGTGAAATTCAAATATTGGTTTTGGCTGTGACGATAAAAAGTTGGATGAAAATTACATCGAAAATCGTGACCAATTTTACTATACGAATGGTAATCACGGAGCAAAATGTAATTCAGTGAAAAAATAGTGGTTTTTAGTGGATATCTTACGATTTTCTCGGTAAAAAAATACATCTATCGATCCAAAAATTATCCTCCTATTTTGTAAACTTTGCCACACAGACAGGGGATTGTTTGTTTTGTACCCGTCTGCAGCTCATAGGGACGGTCGGAGGTGTATTTCTACCAAACGTGTTCAGTAAAAATCATTCTCCGTTACAGAAAAATTCTACGAAAAATTGCAGCAATTATTCACGTTTACTGGGATAATTTTTGATGGGATACAGGGGAAATTTTACGGTTTCGGTACAAATCACCCTCACGTTTAGTAAATTTTCCCGGGCCAACAGAGTATTCACTATCAATCTCGTACTTTTTCTTCCCTTTAAGGTGAAAAAGTACTGGAAATCGAGGTTGCGCCACGATTACTTCACTTGTTTGGTAATTTTTCTCCAACTTTTTATTCCGTGCAGGATTACGGGACTGATTACACCGTTTACCATTGTCTATGTGATGTCCGTGATTACCAAGTCCACAGAATGTCTACACGATTACAAATGATCTCGTCGATTACGGTCGGTGATTATTTCCTTAGAATTTCAATGAAAACGTCATAAATTTCAATACAAAATATTTTAAAAAAATCCGGAATGTTTCAATCAAAAATATTTAAAAGTTCAGTGAAGAAAGAAGTAATCTTAGAAGAAAATAGTATTCCTAAAATGATCCCTTAAAACAACGCAAAGATGTGTGAAAATGCAGACGTAAAAATCATGAAAATTCTAAAAAAATTATGGGTCTACCCCTAAAATTTTAGGGATCTCCCTAGTAGGAGATGAGGAACGGGCGAAGACTGACCGAGGGTGTCCCAATATTGGCCAGCACCAGGCCATTTTCGGCCTACTCTTGGCCTTTTTTCATTTCCTACCAGAGAAAGCAAAACTTTCATTTCACTGCGCAGTCCCATTAAACTTCAGAGGGAATGCCTCATCAATGTATTTTCGCGCCTCTTCATCGCATTATCTCCTCAGTTGAATACGTGGAGGACACGGGTGTCGTGTCGACGGGTCCAGAGGGATGATGGTATGACGAACGACTCGGGCGTGTCCGAGCAGCCGATACGTGAGGCGCGTGATCGAGAGACCTCCCGTGGACTGGCCACCCTCGAGGGGCCACAGGTCGACTTGTTAAAGGCGCTGAGTGAAGGAAGTAAACTGGTCACCTCGTCGAGAACGAGAGAGTGAGACGCAATGATCAGGGGATAACAGAGACAATGTTTTTGAGCTGTTTGTATAAGACTCGGCTGAGACAATTCCTTACACTTTACCTCTGCTCATGAGTTGGGACGTTAATGCCCGGGTAATGGAGGAATTAAGAGTAGAATTATTGTTGGGTAATTGATACGTCATTAATGGACGCTGATGGATCACGATTCAGATGATTATGATGTAACTGTATGAAGTGAAATTCAAGGGTGAATCTTCCATTTTTCATGTTCGCCAACAGTTATATTTCATTTAACTTTTTTAATTTTCAAAGAAACTTTTAATTTTTTTTTCATTTCATTTTATTTTAATTTTTTTAATGGAATAAAAAAAATCGGTTGTCCCACGATATTTACAAAAATTCAAAAATTTATTTCGCTGCCGCTCCAACCGAGTTTGAAGATGAAGGCCGTAGTAATAAAAATTCGGTATTTTCTAAAATTGCGAATTCCGGAGAGATCTTTGGATATAATGCTTCGAATTAATTCAATCATAAATCAAAATATTTCGGTCGTTACAAATCATTAACCCAAGTGAAATAATTTATAACTGAGGAGTATATATACATCGAGAGAATTAAATAGTAAACATTACCATAACCATAGAAGAAATTACTATGGTAACATAGAAAAAGGTTTTCAACTGTATCTACATAGTAATCCCTACTATGTCCCACGGTAATGCTAACTTGGTTCAATAGTAATGCTTACGCTGTGCCATGGTAATGGTTACTATGTTCCATAGTAATGCCTACCATGGTCCAATCAACATAGACAGTATCTCTAAAATAATCGGTTGAAATTCGCCGATTACCTCTTGAAGCGTTCATAAACTCAAGACGCTTCAGGCTTAAATTCTTTAAAAAATGAAACAAATTACTCTTTATTCGAAATTTTCCTATTAAATTCTGTAATATTTTTGTTCGAATTTTATCTATTTATTTAAATGATAAAGCTTCAATTATGTGGAATAAATAGTGCATTCACTGGAAGTAGATAATTAATTAGAAATAAATAAATAAATTATTTGATTCAAACAGAGAATTGTTACACATCAATAAATTCATTTCGCCATCTAAACAATGATTCCATTTCTAAATAATAAAGTCTTTATTTGTACAAAGAAAGTATTTGTTTACATTTATAAAACTATTTATTTTATATGGATAAAATTGCAACTGGAAATTTAATCTAGGTTTTAATGGGCTTTATAAGCAGCTCTCGGAATAAATCCATTATTTCATTCAAAAACATAATTTCTCTTTTCCATGGCTCTTACAACAAGAAAATTCTTGTTCTTGAATTAATGATATTTCTGTGTCCAACATTGATTTACTCCTCTTTCATTCCTGGATGGTATTCAATTATTGAAAATAATTTCATTATGTGTTATAGGACATTTTACGTAACATAGGGAGCTCTGCTGTGTAACATAGTAATTACTGCTATGTCCATAGTACCCATTACTATTGAGGAGCTTACTATGCCCCATAGTAACCAATACGACGTTCCATAGTAGCCATTACCATGTCCAGAGTAGTACTTGCAAAACTTTGGTAACGATATAGTAATCTTTACTATTTCATTTTCTCCGCGTAGTTAATTCGATGTAACATCGAATTTTAATTTCAAGTTTCACTTATTTGATCACTGGGGCGTATGCGAGGGACTCACAAATACCCGAGAGGTGCATCTCACATACATGAAGAGAGGAGACGAAAAACCGCTAAGAGGAATGAGGCTCTGGACCCGCCACCATGGGTTCCCACGCAAGATTCCTCCCACGATTGCATTGAGGTGGGGAGGGCGTGGACAGCGGGATGATTCTTGCCTCTTAAAATTTTGCATTTCCGATCAATAGGATTTTTTATCCATTCATTTTTTTCACCTGCCACCACGACTCATCATGATTGAGCCATTAAAGTTTTTTTCTCCCGTTTCTATCAGCCTCATGATGTTATTTTTTCTCATGTTTCTCAAATTTTTTTTTACGAGTGTGGGCGGTAAAAAAAACATGCGTCATGTCGCATTAGCAGTGGAGCACGTAAGTTAACCCAGCAGTGGAGGCTCAGGGCTTGAGAGCCACCCTGCAGGGGCCCTTTCACCACTGTCGGGGGTGTTCGTTATATTCCGATGGGGCACAAACGCGCACGTTCCAAACCTCATTCTCGTACTTCAGCCCCTCAATGGGGTCACGTGCCCATACCATTCGACGAACCCCTTCAAGCCCCCGATATCGTATTTGTACAACACGCACTCGGTACCTCATCCATTACTGCAATCCGTTGTTTGTGTTTTTTCCTCTCAAAGTTGTTCTCTCTCTCTCGCTTCATCTCTCTCTTGGCCGATTTCTTTTTGTTCGTTTCGTCTCTCTTCTGGGCTGATTCTTTTATTTTTCACGCACTTGTTTCGTATTCGTACATTATACCCGGGAAACAATGGCGCCTTGTATGAGAAAAAAATCTCTTTGTTTTTTCTCTGCATCTCACTGGACCACGTGGGAAAGTACCAGAAAGTCAGGAGTTGAATTTACCTCCGGGTAGAATTATTTGGGTGAATTGAATTGAAAAGCGACTATCCGTTTCCATTCATGGTTGTGAATAGGTTTTCCTTTTTAATATTTTTTATTCGAAATTATTGAATGATAAATATAGCAGTGAGTTCTTGAGCATTTTTATTACATTATAGTTCTACTGAGATTTCTTGAAAAATCAATGGAAAGGTTGAATTTTAGTTCAACTATTCCGTGATAATTAACACAAGTGAGGAAAATTCAGGTGAATATATACGTGAATTTTCAAATAATTGGTATTTCAATGTGATTTAGCACTGAATATTCATCTTTCGATTGGAAATTCAACACTGAGAGAAAAATCTGAAGTTCGATTTACAATAAGAAAATAGTTGAGGCATTTTGGTGAACGATACGATTTTTTTTGTATGCGCCACATAACATTATAGTAATTTCACAAGCGTAATTTTTGCAAATCAAAATGCAGTTAAACTAACCAAAGTTCAAAAGTAACCACGACAAATCTATCGTGAGGAGAACTATAAAATAGTTGCAATGACTACATTCCATTGTAGTAATTACTTCTCCGGCCATAGTTACCGTAACCCATGAAAAATTGTTGAGGACTGTTTGACTACAATTCGATGGTGATGGAATGTAGTCGGAAGAATTATATTTTTCTCTCAGTGAAATAGGTTTGGCAAGTTGCGTCTTCCTGATTCTCAAAAATGTGGAATTTCATTGAATTTCCAGTGAAATCTCAATTTTCACTATGCCACTGTCCTGAAAATAGCTAGTCCACACTGTTGAAAATTTTCATCCGAATTTTCTGTGCCAAATCCCGGAAATTTTTATGGTATTCAATGTCCACTGAAATTTCAGGAAATCTTGTCATTGAAACATCAAATCTTCCATTGATTTTCTGTTCGAATGATCTGAAAATCAATGAAATACTTGATTTTTCAGCTCTATTATTCTATGAAAATTCATAAAAATTGAGAAAATTCGCGTCATTTTGTTTTTGAAAATGCATATCCCATTGAAAATTTCATCAAGTTGTGGAATTTCCATCTTACTCAAACTGAAAACTCATGAATTTCCTTGAATTCCCTAAAACTTGAAATTTCATAACCATTTTTCACCTAAATCCGATTCAATGTCACCCTCATGAAAATTACTATCATGCCTTCCATGAAATTTCAAAAAATTTCCAGTAGTGCACTGTCCGTGATATTTCCATTTTCCCCAACACTGGATTTCAGAAAGATGTCACTAATTTTCAGGGATTCGCGATTGTAAAATTCAATGAGTGCAAAATTCTGAAATGCAGTGATTGTGTCACTAATTTTGAGTGATAAAAATCACTAATAATTAGGGTCATTCTAGTCAGTGTCCAGTATCACCAATAATTAGTAATAGATTCCGGAAAACCAGTGACATATCCCTGAAAATCAAAACTTTTTTTTTCAGCGCTCATGCCATTACTTAGACTTTAAGTGGAAATACCCCTTGCCCGCAAAGTCCTAAAATCGAACACGATATTTTTTTCCAAAAATATTCAACACTAAATGTGCTTATTATCGTGCTCCTCAGGTTCGTTATCTTTACAAAAAAAACCTTTGTCAAGGTTTTTCCAATTCACCTCTCTAAAGCCAACCGATGATAATTCCCCACTTGTGAAGACACGTGTCTAAATGGACCGCATATTTATGGATAATAGTTTCTGGATAGTCTGCCATTTCCGTGCCATTGGACTCGCCCTCCCTCGAATGCCCCCAACAGTGCGAAGGGAGACAGACTAAAAGCGTGGAAGGTTTCACCCGCTGACACGCTATTAATGACCGTCCAACCATTGACACCAATCCCCCCCCCCCATTCACCTCGACAACCCGAAAAAATAAGCCACAAAAACCCGTAAAAAAACGTGGAAACATTATTTTCCCTCCAATTCCGATGAATTTATGACCCCCTACCCCTCGAATTTCTTTTTCTTCTCACATAATATCGCGGGAATGCAGTTGCAATATCATCCAATTTTTTAACCACCCAAATGGAGAACAGGATTATCAATCCACCGAGACAGGGTAGATTAGTGAGTGATGGGTGTAACTTATACGGCGACTAACGGGCGCAAAACGCCAGTGGAATACTACTTCGTAAATTCTTTAAATGCGCCGATTTATTTCACCCGAAGAATGCCAGCTACCGACGTTACGGTGCGATGCATTCCGCGTGCGTTTTCAGGCTTCATCTTGGCTTCATACCTTATATATTTCACCGACTCGGTTCACCACAATGTTTATAAATAAAACGAGGCCCTGAAAAGACAGTCATGTCTCATAGTATGACAGAGGGAGGTGGAGGGCGATAGCGGATCTCTTATGGCTCTCTTTCGGCGTTTTCTTCAACTCCCCGGTGTTCGCATGCACAACGATTAGTTTTCCTCGAGTCACGTAGTTCGAAAAATAACCACTGAGAAATTCCATTTGACTGTTTAATATCCGATTTATATCAGGGGGAGATTCTTACGATTAAACGACTTGGAGGGATGATAACATCTGTCCATAATGTGGAATTCTAACTTGAGTACTGGAATAAAAAAAAAATCAATGGGAATTCCTGGGAGAGTCTAGCAGTCGTTTTGAGAGGTAATATTGAATTGGATTTAGAGGGAAATGGTCGGGGACTCCGAATGAATTCAAGTAGTTGATGGAGGAATGAAATGAAAATGTCATAAATCACTTGAATTTTCGATCAACATGAACATTCAGTACCAAAATTAGCTGCATTTTCAAGTAGTGGTGCCGCGAGACATTTCATGAGACATCACGAGACAAAAATTGGGAGAGAGGATCTCGGTTTCAATGAACATGGAAATCTTTGGTCTTGTCTCAGTCTCAAAATGCGCAATATCTACTCCTCTCGTGATGACTCCGAGTCAATTTATTGCGTCTCGGTTTCCGGTTTTTCGCGTTTTTTATATGTAGAAAACCGAGACGAGACAAACTGAGACAAAAACCGAGATTTTATATTAAAAATACGAAACACTTGGGAGCGAGATGAGATAAATTGACTCGGAGTCATCACGAGAGGAGTCGATACTGCGTATTTCGATACTGAGACGAGAGCAATGATTTCCGTGTTCATTGAGAACTAAATCATCTCGTCTCGCGGCATCACTATTTTCAAACAGGCAAAAGTTCAAGACTGTATTTACGGGGAAAATTATCCTCAAGGTATTTATGGCGTGATCAGCGGGGCGGGGTCGAAAAAAAGTAAACAAATTGATGATTTTCTTTTTATACATTCTTTGATTTTTTCAAAACCCTTATGCAAAATCCCAGATTGACTAGGAGAGTGCGTGAAACACAGGATTTTTTGTAAAGAATGCATTTTAATACGGACTCTCATGGGAATTCGGAAAAAAAATATTAAAAATATAAAAAAAGTCGCCATTTTCCTGAAATTTCGCACTTGGGTAGAGCTTTCATGGAGGAATATAAAAAAAGTAATCCACGTGGCCTACGAGAATTGTTTAGAATGGATAATTAAAAAACTCGTGAAAAATAGAAATTCTGCGTGCGTAACAATTGTGGAGAGGTAAGCTTGGCAAATACGAATGGAGTTGTGATGATACATTTCGCTATGGGAAGGAACACAACAGCTGAGTGAATCAGGGCTGCCAACTTGTACCTCGAACGGCACGACGTTGTCACTTTTTCTATCCATATTAATTATTCTCCAATTATCCAAAAGACAAGCTAGAAAAATCAAAAAAGGCTTGACATATGTGGAAAAGAATAGAAAAGTTATCAAAAAATATTTCGAACACAAAAATGATCGAATTATATTGATAATTTGTAATTGAAATATCGTTTTTTTTTATTCCCCTTCGTCTCACCCCCTACATACCCGCCCCGCGGTAAATACCTTAAATCAAGAATTATTTAAGACGAAGATTTTTTTTTGTTTGAGACAGAAATTCTCTACGAGGATTCTGATTAACTTTTCACTAACTTATTACATAATAAAATAAATAATGGGATACATAATGTAGGAAAGAACAAACTATTACCGACCCGAGGCATAATCTGAAGATACACATCGGGAAACATGTGGCATGTATTTTTGTGTACTCATCGAAGCGATTGACATGAGAAGCTCAACACTTGCGGCTGTCAACTCCGAATAAACCCTCACCCCACTGGTAATACAAGACCACCAGACACTTCAGCCTTTTGTGTTGGTGCGTCAAGAGTCCCATCAAAAATATTATGATTCAACATGAGGGAAGAATAAAGAGAGAAAAGATAAGAGAGAAGTTACCGTTGTTTGGTAAAGAAAAAAATTATGTTTTGTCAACGTAATCCGAAATACGATCGTCGGGGAGCCAGCACCTTTTCTCAGCTCCCCCGTGAAATTTTCGGCGGATCTAGATGCGGTGGCCCCGGCAGGCAGGACCAATTTAGACATACCATCGAAATCGATCCGAGTGTAAAAGTCGAATGGAGAATGGTAGAAACGTGTGCTCGCACCTGCGCACCCGTCTCAACAAATTGGTGAAATAAATCCAGAGACGTCGTAAGATTTCTTCGCCTCTTTGGATTTCAGCGTATTGTGGCTGACATTGGTGGAGTTTCTGCACAGCTATCCACCTCTTGAGGATGGGAGAATTCCGATTGGAGTTTTGCATGTTTTTTTTTAGAAAGAGTCATGAAATATGGAAGAAGGATGAATCTGTGGCCAAGTTGCAAACTAAGATAATTCCCATTTGTTCAATTATGTTTTTGAAATAGTCATATTTATCGGAATATACTTTTTCCATGAAGATAGAAGTGACAAATTTCCGGTAAGATTATTGGAAATTTTTATGGAGTAACAGCTCCACCGAAATTTTGAGAGAAAATAGGGCGAAATGTAAGTCTGTTAAAAAAATAATGGTTTTTAGTAGATATCTTACGATTTTCTCGGTAAAAAAATATATCTATGGATGCAAAAATTATTTTTCTGTACTGCTTCTCACGATTTCTCGTCTGGGAATTGGTATTACATACTTCCCAAACTGGAAAACTTGAAAATCAGTACAAAAAAATCTTGTCCCGGGCTGTTGCGATGGGGTTTTTTACTCGCGTGGCGTTGGCGTTCGAGCCGAAGGCCCCCATCGCAGTGCCCGGAAAAGTACTGCTCCTGTTTAGTGAAATTTTCCACACCGGTAGGGGATTGTTTGTTTTGTACCTGTCTAAAAGTCGTGGGGACGGACGGAAGTGAAATTTTCCAAACGGGTTCGGTAAAAATCATTCTTCGTTACAGAAAAATTATACGGAAATTGGAGCATTCAATGAATGCATTCGTGAATAAGTGGACTATTCACGTTCATTGGGATAATTTTTGATGGGAAGCAAAGTAAATTTTACAGTTTTGGTACAAATCATCCTCACGGATAGTAAATTTTCCCGGGCCAACGGAATAAAATTCAATCAATTCAAATTAATCTCGCACATTTTCTCCTGTTTAAGTATCTTTTATAGTTTGGTAGTGACCACATTTTCAATCGTCAGATTTATCAATTAAATTGTATGAGAAAAAATTAAAAAAAATCATGAATATACAGCGACATTCAAATTACATTTTGTATAGAATTATCATTTATTTAACCATTCGTTGTTTGTAATTAAAAAATTTAAATCCTTTAAACTTTCGAAAACCTTATTTTTTTAGACATGAAATGGATTTGTAGTAAAATTACGATTCCGAACAAATAATTTTTATGGTGGAAAATTGATTGTTTATAAACTATTTCATCAATCTTCCTCCAAAAAAAGCTTTTAAATTTTTTTTTCCGATTTTTAATGTTTTCTAACGGTTCAATATCGAGATTCAAAAGCAGACATACAAAGTTTGAATAATAAAATCATTGTAAAATGTCCGGAAACGTAGGGTCAAATGAAATAGACCCTACGAGAAATTTCCAATGATGCAGCATAGCCAGATATTTCTCTATTTCCCTGGGGGAAATGGGCTCAAATGAAAGCTCTGATGTTCGAGTGAAAAAGTAGAAAAGCATTCCACTGGAGAAAAAATAGCCAAAGTACTTGGATATCCTCAAGCTGAAACAGTACTGGAAATCGGAGTTGCTCCACGATTACTCGACTTGTCTGGTAATGTTTTTCCAACTTTTTCCTCCATTTAGAAATTCACAATTTTACTGAATTCGGTAAAATAGTAAAATGTACGAAGATATTTCGCCCCATTCACCCCTATCTGGGGACTGTAAAGAGCATGGTTCCGAGATCTTTTAGATTTGAAGTGAGCTGCAGACTTCGTGAAAAAGACAGTGACTCCCATACTAAAGGTTATGACAATCAGTCCGCATATCGATTATGTTTGATAGAAGAAAAAAGGGGAGGTATGGAGCTTATCAGGTGGCTATAACTATTCTGGAGGCTAGACATTTAGTGCAGAATGCAAACCCCATGGTCGTTGTCAAGGTGGGCAATCAGAAGAAAAAGACTGTTGTCCGGGACAGAACCGACTGTCCATATTTTGATCATGTAAAGTTGAATAATTCATTGCTAGGAGCTCAAGGTATGTCTGCACATTTCTTTCATTTATGTATTCCGCTCTGGTTGCAGTACTTCGTGTTCGACTTCACATGTGAGTTTGAAGTTCTCCTCAGTACCAGAGTATCAATATCAGTGTATTTGAGAAACTCTCTGAGGCAACTGAAGTTTCATGGAGGAATTTTCTTTGAAGTAGCGACAGTCTGGGATCAACCAGGTAATTACGGTGTTTCGTCTGTACTTCTCCGGGGAAGTGAAGCGGAATTGAAGTTCGTTGTTCTTGAGCCACAATTCAATCCGCGAACACGAAAATTTTCAATGTTCACGTATCTATTTCAGTGTGCATTTGAACATGTCTTGACTATTATTTTTTTTGTCAAATTGAGTGATTTTCCTCTCATTACTTACCGGTGCGAAATTATTATTAGATGTTTTTCTAATTTTTGAAATAATATTAAAATCCATCGGAAACATGGCAATGCCGCGCGTGAGCCTCAATGAATAGAATTCGCCGCGGAATTCCTAATTTCCCGTATTATTTTTTCAAATAACTTTCTTGTGAAATCTAGAAAAATTCGGGAACTCATACCTAGACTGTTAGAAATTTCTCGAAATTCCATGGAAAATATGGTAGTCATTTTCATGAGAGTGACATTGAAAAATGGGTATGAAATTTCAAGTTTTAGGTAAAATTCAAAGAAATTCATGAGTTTTCAGTGGCAGTGAGACGGAAATTGCACAACTTGATTGAATTTTCAATGGAACATTAATATTCAGAAACAAAATGCCATGAATTTTGAATTTTTCCCTATATTTTCACGATTTTTCCGAATTTTCATGGAATAATTGAACTAAAAAATCAAGTATTTTAATGATTTTCAGATCATTCGGACAGAAAATCAATGGAATATTTTATTTTTCAATGAGAAGATTTCTTGAAATTTTAGAGAAAATTAAACATGATAAAAATTTCCGGAATTTGACTCGGAAAATTTAGACGAAAATATTTAACGGTGTACTTTCAAGGAAGATTTGATTTATCACATTAGTTTTTTTTCAATTGTTCATTATTTTCTTGGGTGATTGAAAATTTCCCTGATTTAGAATTAGGTAACCTCGGCCTTGGAGCTGCGGTGTGGGTCGCTGGAGGGGGGGGTTACAGAAACACACAAACTTCATGGTTTTTTTTTATGAGGCTGAGATTTACAAAAAATACGAAAAAATTTCCAATAATGCAACATAATTAGAAACTTTTTTTATTTCCCCCACAAATTTTTCACTGTTTTTTTTTCATTGCTTTGGTTTCCTCCCAAAACACCGTAATAAAGAGGTAATTGGCGGTTATTGGGGTCTTGAATGGGGATGATCTACTCGTGGAATAGTAAAAGCATCTGTTGAGGGAAATTTCAACTGAAAAATGTACGTTACGAGGTACATTTCGCTCGACCGATGGGGTGCCTCTTACCTACAGTCGTTCAAAGTAACTGGCGCAACCGTTGATAGAACAGAAACATAATGCCGGGCTTCTTTCTGCTTCATCGGCAGTCGCGACTTACCCAGAGAAAATATAAACATCATGTGGAAATTTATCTCCAATCAATAGGGATTCACGATTGTGAAATTCAGTCGTTGCAAAAATTCGAAACTTCAGAAATTTTGTCACCAATTTTCAATTTTCATGACTAATTTTCAGACTAATGTCAGTGGTTTTCAGGGGTTCATGCGATTTCTGGTCCAGGGTTCTATGCGATTTATGCGCCCTTACACTGTTAGAAAATTACTCCTAAAGTTTCAAGTAAAAAATCTTAAAATTTTGAACAATCACTCATTTATATCCAATTTTCATGTACTTTGTTATTGAAAAATCAGTTGAATTCTGCAGTATTCAATGGAATTGCAATTTTCAGGTCCACATGATAATGAAAATGATTAAATAATTTGAAAATTCAAGCAACAATTTCCTTGAATTTTTAATTCACTGAAAATTTAGTTGGATGTTATGTTCAATTTCTGCAATGAATTTGAAAATTGTAGATGTCATTGAAATATCAATGATAATCTAACATGGAAAACCCAATTATCCTGAATGTCCAACCTGAAGGAGCGATTCCATGAACGATTGGATCTTAAATTGAATTCAAATTCACAACGTTGAGAATTCAAGTGCAACTATTGCTTAATTTTCAGAAAATTTCTGTTTTCTGTTTACATTACAGTTTAGGGGCAAAAGAAATTTTATAAAACAATCGAATTCATCAATTTATGATGATTGATTTTCAAATTTTAATTTTAAAAAAATATATCGAGTTTTATATTAGGTCATGAATATTACCACAAATGGGCGATGCTAACAAACCCAAAGGACTCAACAGGAGAACCCAAAGGTTACGTAAAATGCAACATATCTGTTAATGCAAAGGGCGAGAGACTGCGAGCCCATCCAGATACTGATGGCGACGATGATATTGAGGGGTAAGTTGCGATAGACGAAATTGCTTTGCATCGCACATGACTTGTGCGTTGAGATGCCTAGGAGAATGAAGCCATTGAAGAATAATTACTTCTCTCAAGTAATTACGTTTCAGATACCAAAAATTTCTTTTCTCGGTGAAACAAAAATTCCTAAAAATCCGCTCATATATACGGATATACATACACACATCTTCCGAAAACATCATATCTTCCCGTTTCATGACATCATTTCCAGGTACAATTACTAGGCATCCACTTCCACTTTCAGCTTCCACTCGGAAGTAAACAAGTAAAAAGTCTCCATTTTATCTCTCTATCCGACCCACTGCCGTTTTATCCCTCTAAATCAAAGGAAGCCCACACAAACCCGCCATTTTTCATCTCAATGCACCGTTGAACAGCTCCATAACTTTCTTTGATCTCCCGAAAAACTGAAAATTGCGAATTAAAAACTGACAGCTCTATCCGTTTTCAGGAATCTTCTCCTCCCCATTGGAAATTTTCTATCGTCCAGCAGGCAAAGAGCTCGTTATGTTCTCACGATATACAGAGCAGATGGTTTGCCAAGCAGAGAATCAACGTTTTGCATTGGAAATGCAAAAAAACTGGTGAATCCATACGTTCAAATATCATTTGCCGGCATGAAGGTAAATTCAGCGTGAATATAGAGATCAAAAAGCCATCAGTAATTCGTCTTTTTACGAACACATTCGCATCAACGACGCTCGATACTGTGCAGTGATTTATAACGTTGTTGTGTTTTTTTTAACTCTCAACTATAAATATCTGTCGACACGTATTTCCTGTAATGATCGATATCACGTTCCGTCGGTCAGAAACCGACCCCCCCCCCCCCCNCCCCGCCGATTCCTCGATCTGATGTATGCCACATGCATATTTCGGACATGACTTGCCAACCGTGTCAGACAGATCGATTCAATCTTATTCCAGTTGATATCATTGTAATTATTCATCTCTATTCATCAACGATTATTGAATGATCTGGAAATTAATGTATAAGCACGGTTAAACATTTTTGGCTACAATTTCCAGTAGGGGAGACCGAGCCAAGCGGGGTGGCTGAGGCACAGTGGGGTACATAAAAAACAGCCCAAAATTGAGAAATTCAAGGAGTTGAATTTCTCCATCAATTTGTAAATGTGCTGAGAATGTCCTAAAAACATTGACATGCCCTGAGATTTTCGGCAATATCCACAATAATACTTATAGTTGCAAACAAATGGAGGTGTTAAGTTTTGCAGGCGAAAATTTTGCAGAAAACTTGGCACACTCATTTCTTTGCAGGGAAGTTTGCGGGAAATATCCGATGAATTATGAAGATCGACGGGTATTCGGAGGACAATTTCCTCAATTCTGATTTTGACCAATCAGAGTGCGGTATTCGAGGTCACGTGACACGTTTCACACCGATAATTTCCCCGGCTGCAGGGAAATTATTAGTCTGATAATTTCCCTGTAGCCTGTCAATTGTGTCCTACGAATTTGACAGATATTCCTCACATTTTGGTGAAATGTGTCCCGTAGCCCCGAACACTGCACGCTGATCGGCCAAAATCAGAATTGAAGAAATTGTCCTCCGAATGTCCCTCGACCTTCAAAATCCATCGGCTATTTCCCTGTCTGCAAAACTGATCCCTCTCGTTGCTATGCAACAAAACATTCGGGAAATATCCGATAATTTTGAAGGTCTTGGGGTATCATAGCTGATAATTTATTCAATTCACAGAAGGAAAAATAATTAATAGGCTACTGTACAATTATCAAAATAAAACTGATGTGAAGGTGTCCCGTGACCCCGAATACGGCGCTCTGTTTAGTCGAAATCAGAATTGAGGAAATTAGGGTGAACAGGCCAATTGCTGGATGGTTAAGGCCCGGTTGCACCATCGTCTGTTAACTAAACCGCCAGATAACGGTCTGTTAGTCCGTAGGGATTACAGACGGATAAATTTATCCTGGGGTAAAAATAGCTAACAGGGCTCGGTGCAACCGGGCCTAAGGGAAATTCGAGTTTCGTAGTAAGGTCTAAAATAAAAGAATCACCTAAATGGGGATATGGTGGCTTTCATACCTTCAAGAATGTTTTAATTAGCAGAAAAAAATTATTTGAAGTGAAAATAACAAAACAAAGAATAATTAAATTAAGAAATAGTTGAATGCAGCCGGAACCCCTAATTTCTGGACGACTGGGCCATACTTTTTCATTCATTAAATGTCGATCAATAGAAAAAATAATTGATCACATGATTATATACGAATAATATTATTGAAAGGTGGAATAATCAGTACGATTTTCATTCTATTTATGATATATTCAATCCAAGTTGAAATCGTCCAGAAACTAACCCCCAGAAATTGATCTGTTTACCCTATCAGAGAAATCTGAAATTTCATGAATTTTTTCGCCTAAAACCTTAAATCGAATTCAATATCACCCTTCTGAAAATTACTACTCAACTTCCCATGTAAATTCAATTTTTCTCTAAGAGCTTCACTTTAAATTGTCGTGAAATAGGTGAAAATTTTATGATCAAATTCCTACGATAGTCGATGCATTTTTATAAATCTTTCTTATCGAGGGTGAGACAAGCTCTTACAAGTGCACGTATACTCCACGTTTCAACGAGAGAATCGTATTCCGGGAACTGTTTCCACCGCTATCCCATCGTGTAAGAATTGCCGTAAAAGACAAAGTTCACGGCTGCAATTCCACAGCACTTGCCACTCACATGCTCAACCTTGCTAGGCTATCAAATTCTGGTGAATACGGTGAGTCATTTCATTTTTCTTTCTCACGTTCAACGAAAATTGTTGCATATAAAAGTGGAAGAATAGTGGAGCATCAAGTAGTACCGCAAAATTGGTTGAAATGAAATCGCTGAAGAAAATTGAAATGCAGATGATGGGGAAACCCATGAGTGGAAAATTTTTTCCACTTTGAGGATATCCTAGCGATTTTCCGGATTTGTTACTGAACGGAATTCCACGATTTTGTTAGATCATCCAATTTTTCACTTGCATTGCGGAATTTGAATTGCGTGCTCCAAAATAATTTCTTTTTCAGGCCCAGGTGCACTTATAGACTGATTTATTTATTCAAAACGAGATTCCTTAACTATTAACGAATGAACCAAAAGAAACCAAATAGACCCTCGTCTCCAACTAAATCCATTCGTTAACAATAACTAATCCTTTCCATCAGTGTGGATTATCTTTCGAACGTTATCTCGATTGTTTTTCCATCTTCATAATGTTAAATATATCACATTTTCCATTGGATTTTATCAAGTAGTTCCTAAAAATTATGCTTGTACAATAAAAAAATAAAAATATAAAAAAATGAACATTTTCAAAGAGCATTTTTAATAAAGATTAAGAAATAAGTCCGATAGAGAGGAAAGAGTGAATACATAATTTATCATGGTAATTAACGATCTGACAGCCATTAACTACTGTGACAAATGACGACTTAACAGCCATTAGATACATCAAATTATTAATTTGCAATTTCCTCACTATTGGGTTTATTTCCCAATATTATTCAAAAACGCTCTTTGAAAATGTTCAGCTTTTTTTTTAACGTTTTTTTGATTGTACAATCGTAATTTTTGGAGACTTCAGGGCTATGTAAACTGAATAGCATCTGGAGATCATTTCAAATTATCAAAATAAAAAAAAAATCAAGATCACGTTCGAAAGAAAATCTACTCAGGCCTTCAATCGTAATTTTTTTCATAAAGAACTAGGCAATCATGCGCGCTGTCGCGCGCGACCTACGTCAAGTGAGCACTATAACGCACAATAACATCCTCGTAGTCATGGAAATCATTGATTGATCCATCAACCGATCGCAAACCGAATAAAAAGTTAACAATCAAAACAATCATTCATTGTCAATCAACTTTATGAAAAAGGATTACTTGAAGTTGTTCAAGCTTTTGAATTTTTTTTCTTTAATCTGGAGCACTCAAACCATTCGAGTTATTTTGCGAAAAAAGTAACAAAAATACATATTATATATGAGATATTCCACAAAAAACGTCATGGGTTTGGAACCTCCAAATTTCGATTTTGAACACTGAAATGAGTAAACTGTGAAAATTTCGGACCTTTTGGTACGTAAATAAGAGAGAAACACCTATTTTTGTATAAATTGGCAATAAACTATTAAAATCTTGTGAAAACTCAACTCTCCGGAAAAATCCTCGTGCCAGCATCGGAATTTTTACCGTGCGTTACAGGAATTTTTCTCGGATTTACCTCCAAAATCCTACAAAATTTACCTCCGGTATCACACGTCACTTTTTCCGGATTCGTCAAAATGAAGTCATTTTTCCGAGCTACACGGTAATTTTTTTTCCATTTTTTTCTCCGTGTTGTTTCCAGGATTTTTACCAACATACGGCCCATCATTCATCCACCTATACGGCAACGATGCGAGTGGAGATGAGTGCCGTTGCCGTGGCAAGTGTCAGACTGTACGACCCATTTATCGAGGCAGAGTGCTTCTTTCGCTCAAGACGGAAATTGATGATCCAGGGATGTCTGGAGGTGCTGGAGTTGATGTTGAGCCAGCTACGCCAATTATGGAGGCAAGGAATATTTTCAACAAAAACCGGGGGAATTATCGATAACGACAAATCAATTCCCTGTGATGCGATGAGTTGCATCAATTTTTCAACGGCTTACTGGACTTCATTACACACCCTGGGGACGGCCACGTGCACCGTCAAATCCCCAAGGATTTTTGTAATGAATAATATAGTGGATGGTGGAGGAAGTAAAATTGAAATCGATGGAATATATTTTTTGCCGGGGATATCTCATCGGAACGGATAATCCCGCATTGACTATATAAATCCATCAATAATTTGTCGTCAATTGTATTCTCGATCGGAGGAATAATTTCATTATTATATTATGAGGATTATTGTTTTATTTAATTCCATACCACCCAGGTGATCTCTTTCAGAATTAGAGATGGACAGAATGGATAGTTTTTGACTCAAGACCCGATTGGATTACCTTTCGAATGTAATCTAGATAGTTTTTTGTCAATTTGTTTATCTGGAAATTTCACGGAGAGAAATGTTCAATAAAAATTACATATTTTTTCCGTAATTCCGGAGCGCAATGTGGTTGTAGAAAATTTGACGGAACTGTGACGTAATTTTTACCTGAATCTCCAGTGAAAAATTACGATACCGTCACGTAAATTTTCTGAGTCGGTTCCGTAATCAGTGAGCGAACTGTGAGTTCCGTAATTTTTACTGAACATTTCTCTCGGATTATTCTCGAGTCCACCAACAATCCACCAACACCAGCTGCCATTCTATCATGCGGGGTTATGTTTAGAGAAAAAAGGGAACGCGAGCGATACAAATTCAAAACATTAAACACATATAAATTGATTAGTTATCGATATTCATTCAATAAAAATGACAATTTCATTGATTTCGGGCGCAACGAGCGAGGGATCTTATTTGAAATCCACTGCCACGGAGAGAAATTTTCTAGAAAAATTCTAGTACGAATATTGAAAAAAATTACAATCCACCGGCTGTGAAAAATTCTAGTCCCGTTAAGGTAAAATTTCTTGGTATTTCTATTAAAATATCTGGGGATTTCTGTGAAATTTTTACAGAAATGCGGGGAAAAATTCACGTTTTCCCCAATAAAATGTCTGGTGCCGGCACTAGAATTTTTCCCTGGCGTCACTTTGCGCCTCCTTTCCCGTATTAGAATTTTTGTAAAAAAATTCTCTGCTTGTGATCCCTATTTTCCTCGTCTCTGTGGGCGCGCATAGTGGGGGCATAGGAGTTCCCGGAAGTCCACTCTCCTACTGTCCCTAAGGTATCATATACGAAGCCTCTACCGTACTCACATTAGAAAATTACATTAAATTCATGGAAAAGCACAGACCCCTCCTCTGGATTGTCATCGAGGAAAAACCCCACGAATCATTAGTATTGAAATACTCCCCACCCATCTCCCCGGTGTATTCCTCATCAGAACCCTCTCACTCCATTCGGCAAAGAGCTCAGTATATCATAGCGTATAATTGCATTAACGTAATAGACCACTTATCTTGAGGAGAAATAATGACACCAGTACAGAGGGTCACGCGATTCTGTATAAACCACTGACACACTGCGCCGTGGAGTGGGGTAGGCTTTGGAAAAGACTCACGATCCAGTGAATAATAATCACAGTGTTTATTCAAATTCCCCCGTCCGGTTCCACAAATCGTCAGTAATCTAAAATGTCGAAGATCATGGCAATAATTAATCACAACTATTTCACTGCCACCGTTTATTCAAATTTGATGATTACAATATTCCGACCGAATTCAAATTCGGGTGCCTCAGAATTTTTTCATTGTCATGGAGAATATGTCAGGAAAAATTAAGGAGTGAACTTTAATAAAGTAATGATTTCAGTGGCGAAGCTGTAAAATGTTTTGAGTTAATTTCCACTATTAGTCAGTTTTCAATTAATTTCTCGAAATAATTTATTTCTCGAAGGCAGATAGCAAAATTGTGGGAGATAAATTTACTGAATTTCAGATTTCCTTACAACTTCAATGTAATTCAAAATTTAAAAATTCGATTGGATTGTTGGTCGCTTGCTGCGCTCGCTCCCATTGCGAGTGGGTTGGACTGGGTGTGACCTATGACCGATCAAACCAATAACTTCCCGACCAATTGCCTTTCCTTCATTCATTAAAATTAGATTTTTCTATACAACTTATTGAGATATTTTCCGTTGAGTTTCCTGGCTCAAATTTTCTAAGTTTTTTTGTTTGATTTTCTTAATGAAAAAAAAAAAAAACGAAAAAAGGAATGAAATAAAAATAATGAAAGAAATTGACCTATATTGTGAAATCTTTGAAAAATTGCAAATTTCAAAAATTCATGGTTGAATTAGGCATTGAGTTGGGAATTCCGCAATTTTTAATTAATTGAGAAGTCATTAATATGTTTATCCAAATTTTTCTGACTTCTATTACTTTTCAGAGACTAAATGAACTGAAATTTACAGTTTTTATTGATTTTTCCCTGAAATTCTGAATTCGGTGGCATTAACATGTGATAAAAATTTCTGAAAAATGTGCCAAAAAATTCATCCAAAAGTTTTTAACACTACAGTAATTTTTCTCCAAATTTTATCTACGTGTGAATTATTAAAAACACCGAAATTCACCGAAATACGGTCGATTTCTCAATTGCAGAAGATTCTCTGGGCGACGGAGGAGTACCTCCTAGTGGGTATAATTTACGACGTATGTATGATTGATCGCTGCAGATTTCTGATGAAGTCAGTGAGTTTCGAGATTAATTTTGGAAATGCCGGCAGTCGTGTTTTCCCCCACAACATTTCCAACAGCGATGGACTGGCAGGTGAGCATGCGTTTTAAATCTATTACAGACCCAAATGGAGTTAACTACTCCAGGGATTTCCGTCGATAGAGGGATGAGTCTCGTTACATATACAAGGGAATGTAGAATGTATCTACCCTGTGCACCGGTAAGCAGACGTGGGATATAATCTCGACCCAAGACTCTGGGAAATGGGCTTGGGATTTGGGGGAAAGTATCTGGCTTATGTGAGTGAAACTTGGAATAAAAGCACTTAAGAGCGAAATGCCGAGGCTCCCGGCGGAGTTAATTCAACGCAGGATTCTGGAATCCTTTTCATAATCTCTCTTATCATCTCCCATTTTTTTATATATGACCGCAGCCCCTTACTTTTATCGCATACCACAGCAGCTACACATCTCCATAAACTTTATTCCCTGCGCCTATGAATTTATAGCACTGCCTACGTAATGTGGAGTATTTACTTCTTGCTATATTCTAGACGATGTGATACTCGAACAGCGAGTGGATTTTGTGAGCCACACTGAATCAAGATTAACGGCCACGACAGATGGCAAGTTTAATTACCTACCACTTGGATCGAGTAAGCCCTGTATGTACGTAAAATCCTGGTGGCCAAACTTGGAATGGAGAGTATCAAACACCAACAGTCTCATGTTTATAGTCAATTTTTTGGTGAGTCAGCTGGGGATTGAATGAAATTGTTTCCCGTGAAAAATAACCAAGTACTTCAACATTTTGCTCCCGAATAGTGATGCCGCGAGAGACTTCACGAGACTATACTTTGGAGAGATGGTCTCGACCTCAAAGAACATGGAAATCTTTGGTCTCGTGTCAGTCTCGAAATACGCAGTATTGAATCCCCGTGTGATGACTCCGGGTCAATTTATCTCATGTCGCTCCCAAGTTTTTCGTATTTTTCAATGCAAAATCTCGGTTTTTTTGTTCACTGAGAACGAGACAATTCCTTCGAAGTATTGTCTCGTGATGTCTCGTGAAAATTACCCCACCGTTCTATAAAAGTGTATCATGAGTCATCGTTTCTTAATTTCTATCCCGAAATTTAGTTAAAATTAATATATGATGATCCAATTTTATTCTACGTAAGCGAAATTTTATCCTGACGCATAATAAATTTTACCCTTCCAGTCCAGTAATTTTTATGTAGATAACAACGAAAATTCAGGAACTACCCAATCGATTTCAACTTTCTTTTTAAAATATTCGTCTCTATGTCTTCTATCTTAATCAATCAAAATGTGCATACCTCTCCTCGCAAACTTGTAAAAACTGTAACTTGTAACTTGTGAAATATTTCCGTTTTTCGGTTTTTCTTTAATTTAGTGTAATGTTTCATTTAATGTAATTTCGGAAAGTAAATTAGGAGTCTCAGCAGGGATGACTTTATCTGGTCAGATTTTCCCCGAACTTAGATTTTCCTCAAATCTTCAGCAAATGCGATACCGGAGGTTGGAAAGAGTTTGGACGGGGGGCGAGAAAGGCACAAATTGCAAAAATGGGGAGAAATATCCAAGAGTGAAAAAAAATTATTATGGTGAAACCATTCGAAAGTATACCATCAATTTATTGATGGTGAAGAAAGCATTAAATCAGTATAAGTGACATGCTCATATGCTCGCTGGCCCCTGCTTATTTTTCTTGTAAAATAATTGGTAAAATAATTGAATTTCAAACGGAGTTTTTCTTAATTCGTAATAAATTAATTCATATACAAAAAGCTCCTGAAAATCGCTCCTATGATAGAACAAATTGGTGTAAGAAATTTTAAACAACTTGTATAATTTATTTATACGAATTGATTTGAAAAAAAAAATGGAACAATGTAATTTGTACAAATCCTTCTATCGCAATTCAATTGGAAATTTGGATAATTGAAAATCCCCAAATCTGCAGTGTGATCCTTACGGAACTGCAGGCCGGCACTTGGATTACCAAAAACTGTTCGTTTCACTGAAAATGCACCAGAAAAGAATGAAAGCGAGTAATTGAAACAAAAGCTCGCGCGGCAATTCCCTCATGGATTTGAATAAAACCACGATAAGAACCTCGAGGATATTTGAATTTTTTTTCTCCCATAATTCGTTCTCTTCTGGTGCATGAATTTCGAGCATTGGCTGGGGAGACATTACGCTGTGAAAAGAAAAAGATACAGAAGGCGGAAACACGAATGAACTTGTGGAGAAATGTCTTCAAAATGATCTCCAGGGATTATTCTAGCCAGTATTATCTCGAATTCATAAAGAAACTCGTGAAGTATATGGTGCCCGTAATAATTTAATCATTTGCCGTCATTAAAAACAAGTGATGAGTTTCATTTTTCAATGGCCCAGTGGGGTTGACCCAGTTGTCACACAATTCAAATAACTTGACTCATTATTTTCTCCTTCTTCGCTCGTTTCTGCACTGTGTGGTTAGCCCGCTATTCCCGGTGATACTTATTGCAGAGAGATGTTGAGACTAATGAAAGGGGGAATTTGCAGGAGGACGAGCTTGCGAAATTAGAGTCGCTCATTGCTGTTGAGAACAGCACAGCGTATGAGGCTTATAATGGCATAATTGGGTCGTTGAAACGTTACTGTATGCAGTATTTGCACATATTGGATGCAGCGAAATACGATGATGATGGTGGCACCACGAAATTGGACAGGCATCGGGTTAATCTGTGCCGGGAATGTGTCGAGAGTATTCTCAGGATGATTAGAGTCAATGGACAGCTTGCCAACAATAATTACCTCAGAATGGCTGTCATTCATGCTTACAAATATCTGCACAAACTCCGGGAAATCTCTAAAGACGTAAGTTATCATTGATTCATGTTGAATTTGAGGAAGTCTGGGAAAGATGGCCAGCTGAAATTCACAAGTTTAGGGTAGAACAATTTTTTTCGATTGCGTGGGATTCTATGGACGGAATAAATGGGGAAGAATTAGAAATTAATGAAAAAATCGGGGGTTGAAATTATATGTAATAGTTCGACTTTCAGGCCACTTCAAAAGATACCAATCCCCATACACTGTTGAAATTTTTTGGAACTTTACGGAAATTCTCATGACATTCTAGTTTCACTGAAATTTTAAGGAATTTCGTGATTGAAAATTAAGAATTTCATGGAAATATCAACGAGACCTGTAATAAACTTAAAAATTTTACTCCGTTAACCCGGGAAAATTTACTAAACGTGATGATGATTTGTATCGAAACAGTAAAATTTACCCTATATCCCATCAAAAATTATCCCAGTGAACGTGAATAATTGCTCCAATTTTTCGTATAATTTTTCTGTAACGGAGAATGACTTTTACCGAACCCGTTTGGTAAAATTCACTTCTGTCCGTCTCCGTGACCTTCAGAGGGGTGCAAAACAAACAATCCTCTGCCGGTGTGGGAAATTTTACTAAATAGGAGGATAATTTTTGCATCCATAGATGTATTTTTTTACAGAGAAAATTGTAAGATACCCACTAAAAACCACTATTTTTTCACTGAATTACATTTCGCTTCACGATTATCATTCGTATAGTAAAATTTGTCACGATTTTCGAAGCAATTTTTATCAGGGGGCTGGTCACTTGGGGAAATCATTGACCACTCGATTGCAAATCAAGGAAGAAATCACCAGAAATCATTGGAAATCGAGCGATTTCCACTGCCGATAGTGATTTCTAATGACTTCTGCAAATTATCGGAAATTAGTATAAGTCATTAAGAAATCAGGGGATTTATGAAATAATTAAAAATCATCGATGAAAGTGAAACCCAGTGAAATCATGGAAATCATGAAAAATCAAAAGAAATCATGAGTTTCAATTCTTATTGGGAAATCACAGAAATCATTCAAGAAATCACAGGAAATTATCCCATTCTGCAAATCACTGAGCCACCCGATTGAGGAGTGGCCAGCCCCTCGATTTTTATCCAACTGTTCTCTCCGAGTGAAATTTCCATCTTTTTCCAACACCGTGTGCCATTCGTTAATAAATTCAAATGTTCATCTCACCCTGACTAACCATAATTCCAAGTCAGCGTGACGTCATTTCGCTGTCTTGGGGGGAGAAAAAGATTATCGATAGGCGATTCGCAACACTTACGATAAAATTTATTGATCAGCCGCAGCATGCATTTCCGGATGTTTTCATTTGGATGATTGCTGGCACGCGGCGCGTAGCAATGGCACGTTTATCCGCTTGTGAAATTATTTATTCCGAGGATGAGACGTCCCGTGGCTCAAAATGCGGACAACGAATCAATTTGTTTATGAAGAGTAGTGGAGACGAGGAAGAGTTGAGTGACTACAGTGCCTGCAAGATAGAAATATTCCTTTGGCTCGGTAATGCCAAGTATTCCGCAGCCTGCTGGAGCTCAATCCCCTCCGGGTATGATGTTGAATGCATCACGAGTGCTGAACCGTTTCCTCGAATCTTGGAGTACAACGTTATATCGGTTAAGTAACAATGACTGATATTGAGAGAGTCCGGGGAGTATATATTCATAAATTCTGGGGAACCTTATTTTTAATGCAGAAGTTCCAGCTGCGCGCACACATTTTTCAAGGCCGTTTCGATCCTGGAATGGACTCCTCGGGTTTGATGGACCCATTAATTCGAGTAATATTCCATGGATATACTGCAACCACTAAGGTAAATCACTATTTTTTATCGGTGAAGAGGTAGAGAGTAGATGATTGCTGTATACCGCATGTATCATGATTACTGCTGCATCGATTCGCAATTTCGATGCGCATTTTACCAATTAGTGATGAGTTGTGAATCAATTTCAAAACAACTGGGTGAAATTGAATCATCATATAAGTGATGAGGTACTTGAATGAAAAAAACAACATTTTTTATCAGTATGTCTTCACACGGTGCAGAAAGTTGGAGAAAAATTACCAAACAAGTCAAGTAACCCTGGAGCAAACTCGATTTCCAGTATTTTTTCACCTTGAATAGGAGAAAAAGTGCGAGATTAATGGTGAATTTTACTCCGTTGGCCCGGCAAAATTTACTACACGTGAGGGTGATTTGTACTAACACTGTAAAATTTCTGTTAGGGAGTGAACGTGAATAATTGCTCCAATTTTTCGTATAATTTTTCTATAACGGAGAATAATTTTTACCGTTCCGTTTTGTAAAAACTCACTTCCGTGCATCTCTCAAATTTTTCTCAACAGGCGGATGATTTTTGCATCCATTTATTTTTTTACTAAGTTTTTTTAAATTTTTTTACCAAGTAAGATATCCACTAAAAACCAGTATTTTTTCACTTCATTACATTTTGCTCCACAATTGCTATTCGTGTAGTAAAATTTGTCACGATTTTCGAGGTAATTTTTATCCAACTCATGGCTCGACAACTGACGAGAATAAATATCTTACAGTGAGAAGGAAATGCTTTCGTCAAGAGAATGTGTACTTGTCCCAAAGACGAGGATAATTTGTTTATGACAAGAAAGTGGTTTCTCAAATCAAGTCTACACTGCTAGAATTTTTTCGAAATTTCATCGCAGATATGATAGTAAATCTCATGAGAGTAACATTGAATCATATTTAAGGAAAAAATGGTTCTGACGTTTGACGTTTCAAGTTGAATCCACCAAAATTTATGAGTTTTCAGTGGGAATGAGATGGAAGTTTCACAAGTAGATTGAATTTTCAGTGGAACTTGAACACGATAAAAACTTCCGGAATTTGGCATGGAAAATTCAGACGAAAATTTTTAACAGTGTAGTTCAGTCAATTTATTCAATACTTTTTAAAAACTATTTGGCTTTGTTCGAGAAGTCGCTTTCTTGTTGCAATATTTTAACTTTTACTGTAATTGAAAGGCCAACACGGACCACGTTTACTAGAATTTAGATGTAATCTTTTAGGGATATCAACAGAGAAAAAAATGTTCCTGACAATCAACACTTCTTCCTCCCTCCGCTGGTTTTTGACAGAAGATTTTGTTTTCACAGTACGTTAAGCAAAGCCTTGCGCCCGTGTGGGATGAGACTCTAGTGCTTCCTCCTATCGAATTGTACGGCTCGACTGAGGACATCAAATATCGCCCCCCGAAAGTAGTGATGGAGGCGTTTGACTGGGACTTATGTGTGAGTTTCCGAGTGAAAAGACAAAAAAAAATGGTGAAAAGCGAGGAATCTTCGCATTCTTATCATTCTCGGGGGCTTTGAAATTGAACAGGGCTCGAAGGAGTACTGCGGCAGATGCATTGCCACCCCAGTTGTAAAGCTGAAGGATGAAACATACTCACCCCCTGAATTCCCACCGACTCTAGCATGGCACAAGCTGAAGACCCAGAGGGATTTTCAAGGCAGCATACTCGCTGCCTTTGAACTCATCGAGGTGAGATTCTACCTTTGAGAGATACGGTAATATTCCGAATGTGGGTTAGAACAGCTTGAAAATAATTACATACCTCTTCAGACTGGAGATGACGAGGTTGTGGATGTACCATTGAATGCATCTGAGGAGGAGAAAATTTATAATTTACCTGACGATGTGAGACCTGCGATGAGGAGCCACAGGCTGGAGGTGATATTCTGGGGGGTTAGGGACTTGAGGAAGATCAACTGTACCAAAGTTAATAAGCCCAGGGTTGTGCTCGAGTGCGGCGGAGTTTTTGTCAGGTCTGAGGTTATGGACAATGTGAAGAAGTTCAGCAATTTTGAGGAGAATCATTTTATGATTGACTTGGTATGGTGGGATTGATTTCATAGAGGAAAACATTCCGGATTTAACGTGATGTTCTTGGAAATTTCATTCATTCACTCGGGAATTTTTGAAAAAATCGTCCGTAAACTATCTAGAGCAAGCCACAAAAATTCATCACTCTTTCTGTTTTTTTTCCCTCGATGAAAAGTAAAAAATATCTAGAATGAAATTTCGCTTGACTATTACTTCATTTATTCTGTAATTCTTCCTTCTGAGACTATCAAGGGAGGGCTTACAGTGTTAGAAGAAAAATGGGGCGAATGCCAATTGTTTTGTATTGATATCATGATGTATCTGAGTCAAATTGACTTCTGTTCGTCTCCACCCCCCAGGATTTACCAGAGAAAGATATCTACTATCCCCCAATAACCATCAAAGTATTCGATTCTCGCGGATTTGGATGCTTCAAATACGCGGGCGTCTACATAATCCCCACCGCTCATATATTCCTGAGAAAAATGATTCCCGAGGAGGATTACATTTCTCAGATCTACGGCGAGCACAATTCATCATCGAAGAGGCAGAGTCCCACAGTAGTTTGTAAATTTGATTAGCCCTTACCAATTTCCCAGATAAATCAGCACTGAAACTTTTCAGTTCCCCTTCCAATCGATTACGATACTGAGAAAGACGAGAAGAAAGGTTTGATAAGTTATAAGAGGATTTCCAGTGAGAACAATCACTCTGGAATAAGGAAACTCTTGACCCTACTCAAGCCATTTATCCCCAATAATAAAAGGGATGGCAAACACGAGAATGTGAATTATGGAAATGACGGGGACGAGAGCTACGACTGGTGGAGCAAGTATTTCGCATCTCTAGAGGTACTTTTCATGAGAAATATCATGAAATATGTATTACGTATATTTCGTTCCCTCGGGGTGGTCACACTCGCTCTATCTATATCTGTCTCATTATCCGCGAGCACAGACATCATCGTTTCCAACGAATATCATTCCCCTCCCATGTAATTTAACCCTCACATCTTATTTTTTCCTCCTCAAGGAAGAAAAGTGCCGAGAATTGGGAATTAAGAAGATCTTGTTGGGTCGTCAGCGGCCGATAGCGACGTTCAGGGTGACTAACATTAAAATCACCAACATTTAAGGGAAAAACCACCGAATATCACAAAAAGTGGCATTTTGCGGACGTGGAGCGTGCGTATTCGAAAATAATTATTTGCGTCACAAGGACATGATACACGAGTCACAAGGACATAGTACATTACGACCGCGTGACGAATATTATTTTTTTTCACATCGCTTTGCCCCCCCCCCCCCC
>NW_021683643.1:2412657-2419817 GCF_001412515.2 Diachasma alloeum
TGGAGACACTCCCGCGCCCTGACCTTCCTCCGCAATTCCTCCCGCCGAATTTTCGAGATAAGAATGACGACGGTGTTCAGGAAAATGTGAGAAAAAAAATTATATTCGTCACGCGGACGTAATGTATTATACTATGTATATTGTGACGAAAATAACTATTTTCCAATACGCACGCTCCACTATACCGCAAAATGCCACTTTTTGTGATATTCGGTGGTTCGTCCTCTCAGTGCAATTAGTGATGCCGCGAGACACTTTACGAGACAAAACTTTGGAGAGATGATCTCGGTCTCCATGAATACGAAAATCTTTGCTCTCATCTCAGTCTCGAAATACGCAGTGTCGACTCCTTTCGCGATGATTCCGAGTCAATTTGTCTCGTCTCGTTCTCAAGTTTTTCGTGTTTTTTAATGTAAAGTCTCGGTTTTTGTCTCGGTTTGTTTCGTCTCGATTTTCTACATATAAAAAATGCGAAAAACTGGAAATCGAGATGAGATAAATTGACTCGAAGTAATCACGAGAGAAGCCGACACTGCGTATTTCTAGACGGTGACGAGACCAAAAATTTGCGTGTTCACTGAGACCGAGGCAATCTCTCCAAAGTATTGTCTCGTGATGTCTGGTGAAATGTCTCGCGGCATCACTAAGTGCAATAAAACAGAAATATAATATCACCAGTATCAACAGATATACCCCATGGAACTAGAGCTGCAGCCGGAATTTCACGAGTTCCAAGATAGGCTGATGACATTTGAATTATCGCGCGGCAAAAGAACCGGAGATCCGGATTACGACCAGAGAAATTACTCGGGAAAATTCAAGGTGGTACACTCCATCTTCTCCTTTTCCCTGACGCTTCCTTTCCTCAGACTCCTCAACTTGTACACATCACCCACCCTCGACCCCCTTCCCGCCTTTATCAGTTAAATCCTTCCTCGTTTGGCACCGCCATCTGTCTTCACAAAAAGCTGCCTCCCCCTCATCTAGTCTACCCCGGGGGCGTTAAATACTTGGAGCCTAGCCAAACAGCTAGAATATTCGGCTAATTTTAAACATGCCAATTCTGATTGAATTCACGACCGTTATAAATATCCTTAACTGTGACAGACGGTACAATATAATTGTTTAACGTTCGATCATTAAATTGAGACCATAAAGTTTAGACATTCTGTGGTAAACTTGGCTGTTACTTCTTCAAAGTATAACAGTACAAGCTGGAGTGGTTATTTTATTAAATGCTCATTAATTATTAAGTGCAAAAAAAAACACTAGAAATCAAATACTTTGAGCCATTATTTTTGACTATTTCCAAAATGTTTCGGGAGCAGAATTGAAGTTAGAAACCCCATGAATATGGAGTCTTTAACAACACCTTGAGAACATTTTACCTTCAGGAATTTTGGAAATATTTCGATGGAGAATTAATTTCGCTCCTTCAATTCCAAATTTTGTTCTCTCACTTCATATTTATGATGTTTCAGTCTGTGAGTTTCTTATCTACAATTGTTTGACGTTTGATAATTGAATTGATGTTGTTGCTGTACCTCTGTCCAAACAATTATTAATAACCGTCGAAAATATTTATCACCTGTTGAGAAGCCAACACTGGAAAAATAATAATGAATTACACCAATTGCACTTGAAGCAGGGTCAGATAGCGATATATCCCTGGCCACATCCAGACAAACTTGTCTGCAGAACAATGAGTGGACATGACGCATCGCACGGTCTCCTGGCAGACTATCCATCTCAAGCGCCAGTCAAGCTGCTCGTCCGCCTCTACGTCGTAAAAGGTGAAATATTTGTCGACAATCAATTCCGATTATTAATTCTCATGGCATTTGCATTTGCAAATATTGCCAGACGGATTTTCAACGGTAACCGACGGAAGTGAAGCGTCGGTAGAATAACCGCTTGTGGGGAGATCTGTGCTCGCCTCCCATATCCGTATTCAAAGCTCCACCGGAGTAATTTGATCGTTGCTATTGAATCCAGCGCCGGAGCACTATCTACGTCAAATTCCGTTATACTGCGGTAGACGGGATTGACATGGGAGATATGACGTATTGTTACCCACTAAGTGCACTAGATTAACGATTCTGCATAGCATTAGCGAGAGTAGCTTTTCGAAAATTCACACGATTCTATCAGCAAACGATACATTTTCGGATTAATGATTATTAATCGTTAATGCGTACTCGTCGCTACTCTCGCATTTCCACTCCAATGTGTTATTCTGAATTTATTTAGCCATCAATCTGCATCCCAGCGATCCACTCACCGGCAAGTCGGATCCATACCTGCGAATTAAATTAGGAAAAAGTGATATTAATGATAAGAAGAACTACATACCCAATCAGCTTAATCCAATATTTGGCAAGTGAGTTGGACTGATGTTCGGGGTTGGGTCATGATGTAATTGAAGTGGTATTCTACGTGATGAATGTATTATACGCACATGGAGAGAAAAATCGACAGAAAGTGGCGTCCCAAAGCGTAAGCCTGATACCAAATGTTTTTTTGGGAATATTTACTTGATAATTCAGATAATTCAGATCAACATCTTAGTCATTTTCTCATCTTCCGACACGAAAAAGTCGATTTCTTGTGGCAAAAAATTCTCACTTTATCATGAAACGCTCATGTTCAAGTCATGAACACTTCACCGAAATCTGACATTGTCTGACGCATTATCCGGAATTCTCATCCCAAGAAATTTATCTTCAAGAGATGAGATATTTGGCGCAAGAAATTAGTTTTGTGATATGACGATATTTCTCTCAGTGTACATATTATACATGAGGTGCATTCGTATTACACTTTACGCATTATCCTTGCCCAACCCTGCTGACATACAAGTACTTCATCACTTACGATGATCCAATTCTACCCAGATGCTTCGAAATTGACGCACAATTCCCGAAAGACCACACATTGACAATTCAAGTGTGGGACTACGATGCTACCAGCTCCGACGATCTAATTGGTGAAACGCGCATCGATATCGAGAATCGATACTACAGTAATCATCGGGGCCACTGTGGTATATCCAGAACCTGGAGCAAATCTGGTTACAACGCTTGGCGTGATCGTGAAAGACCAACACAGATACTCGAGACACTCTGTAGACGGAACAATTTACCCTTGCCAGAATTCACGGATACTGTGACAATTGGAAAACAAAAATTTCCATTCACAGCGGGACTGGAGATACTGGATGAATCGGGTAACGTGAGAAACTCAGCGTGTTGTTTGAAGTTGTTTGCAGTTATTTAGAGTCATCATGAAATACTCAAAGTTTCGTGAGAAATCTTTGAAAAACTTTTTGCACATTTAATGAGATGGAGTTTTATTGCACGTTGATGGGATCTTTCAACTTTTAAGAGAGCATGAAAACTTCGTGAGGATCAATAGTAATCTCATTTCAGGGAGGAACGAGTGTATGGCTCTCAATGTTCTCCATCAGTGGCAGGATTTTCCCGTCTGTGGACTGGCTCTCGTGCCAGAGCACGTAGAGCGACGATCGCTCTTTAATGCCAGAAGACCAGGACTCGAACAGGTTTGTTAAAAACCACTGATATTTTTCAAATCAATACTCCTCTATTACATGAAGCGATTCATCTCTTATTTGTAAAATTTCGTAGAATTAATACTTTTTGAATTTAACAATTAATTCTAGTGTTAAATTCAAGTGTTAAATTCTAGTTAAATTCAAGTGTTAAATTCTAGTTAACACTTGAATTTAACAATTTTCATAACAGATGAATAATAAAACGTAGATCAGAATAACGGAATGTACCATGATAAGAACATGGTCAGAGCAAGCATTTCGTTGATTCATTTTACGTATAATTGACAGACGGCTTAGAAGGCAGAGCGGGGCGCTATTTTATGAAAATGAAATAGAAATACTGCTCAAAATGGTTCAGTACGCGGCAATACTATTTGAAATTTATATTTCAAGTTGACTATTTCGGTCGGTCAAATAATATTTCTTTGTATGTCTTTTTGAAATTGAAATAAAATAGTTATTTGATATTTCATTTTAACGAAACAGAAAATGAAATAGTATTTACTATTTTATTTCACTATTTCACTATTGGGTTTTACATGAAATAGTTTTTTTTCCCCATGAATTTTTCACTTTCCTATCCCTTATCACCTTCATTGATTTCTCGTGGTGACGTAATCGCAATGAATTACGAAGAATTGGCGTATGTTATTTGCCGTGATCATCACTAAAGATGGGACTTTATATAGCGTTTCACATCTTGTGACATCACAGGATATTGTTGGATAGAATTTTGGAGAAGGTAGGAGGTCATTCATACTTAAAAAATTCATACTTATACGATAATGATTTCGTTCGTTACGTATTTGATATCTTGAAAAATTGGTGTTTCTAATTAATGTTTCTTAGTTCTCATTGTTGTTTCTGTTCCAATTTGTTCTCTAGGAAAAAACAATTTCAGGTAATAAAAAAAATCAAGTAAATTCGATGAAAATCAAATAGTACGTTCCTTGATCAAATTATTTAAATACTATTTCAAATTTGCCATATTTCATCGGTTGAAAGTAGAAATTATTTTCAAATTGTATTTTACCCAGCTCTGTTAGAAGGAATTTATAGATGGAAGACATCTGTTGTTCAGTGCCGTATGGACCTGAAAATCGAGAATTACTTGAATATTCAAGAAAATAAATGATACGTCAATGAAGAAATATACAGAAATTTCATGTAACTTTGTCGTCGTTAAAAATTTCACGCTTTCCCACTTAAAATTTGGAGAGTAATTTTCTAACAGTATACAGTAATTGCATACATTATTCGGTCTGAAGGTCACTTTAGCATTATCGAGATAATAATAACAGCTGCGAATTTTTGCGAGCCGCACTCGAAAAAACGTTTATTTAACACGGAAACTATGTTACACCTCGTTGAGTACTGTAAATCTTGGCTTCGACGCGATTTAAATGAATATTATTGCACACAATAGAACATCTCAATGTTTTCTACCGTTTTTCTCCCCATTCATTGGCCCGGTCAATTAGAGGCCCTGGCATTGATCGTTGGGGGGAGAGGATTTTGCTTGTCATCGGGTTTCAGTTAATGGCTTCACATTGATGTAGGGTAAATTGGAGCTCTGGATAGACATGTTCCACGTCGATGACCTTCCACCAAAGCCGCCCGTTGATATTACACCTCAGTCCCCCGAGGTATACGAATTGCGTGTGATTGTATGGAATACCGAGGATGTGCCGCTTGTGGACAATCAATTTTTGACCGGCGAAAAGTGCTCTGACATTTATGTCAAGGGGTAAGTTGTCATTTATGTTTCCACAATCCATCATTGTGGTTTTTAGTGGTAGTTAAATTTAGACACTCCCAGTGGAGACTCGAGTCGTTTAACCAGTGACCGTAAGCTTTCAACTCGAGCCGCCAAATATCTACGCTATATTTAAGGATGAACCGATTGAGTAACAAAAATTCAGCCAAAATTAGGAAAAAAATGCGGATTCAAGGCCTTTGGACTTTTAATTTTTTTCTGATATTTCAAATGACTGTACGGAGAGAAAAGTGGGATGAAAATTATCTAGAAAATTGTGACAAATTTTATTATACGAATGGTAATCGTAGAGCGAAATGTAATTCAGTGAAAAAATACTGGTTTTTAATAGATGTCTTACGATTTTCTTGGTAAAAAAATACATCTATAGATGCAAAAATTATCCTCCTGCATTGAGAGAGGACTAGTTATTGTTAACAAATGGATTTGGTTGAAGGCTACGGTCTATTTGGTCTTGCCAAATGTTCATTCGTTAATAGTTAACGAATGCATATTTGAGAAGTCTTGTTTGACTTGACTTTCACCTTCCAAGTGAACGATTCGTTAACTATTAACGAATATTTATTTGGTCATATTTAACCCTACCATTCATTAATAACTATAGTCCACACGCAATACGACCTTGCGGTAAGGTTTTGAGGTGTTTTCTTATGTTTTCGGGTATGAGAAATCCGAATCCGGTGGGATTTTTTATGTAAGTGCGTGCAATTAATAGTTATAAACAAATTAAGTGGTTTTTTTGATGATTTTTTTTTATGGGAAACATTGGCAAATAGAAGAAAATGTTCATGACAAAAGTTGTTCCTTTTTGTCTAATAAATAATTATCATTTTTTAAAATCAAAATCCATCAATCCGTTGCTGAAATATGGTCCACCAGGTGGGCGCGGGAGGATGCGCGACGCGCGAAGATGGGTGGGACGCTCGACGTCCTCTGAATGCTCATCAATCCGTCATTTTTCTCAGATAAAACGACCTCTACTCATGCATTGGTACATATAAAGGAAAACAAAAACACACAAAACACTAATACTCCAAGCATGAGAGATATTTATTTGGATTATTTCTGCGAATTTTCAATTCCAAGAAAATTCGGAGGGGACAGCTGCAAAAATATTCTTGTTTCTTCTTGTTTTAGTCAACTGACGTTTAGAAAATACTCCGATAAATCAGTCTTCCTCCGATCCTCGTAAGAGAATGTTCGTCACATTTAAATACGTGATTTTTTTCAGAGTCTCTTCGGGCCGGAGTATTGAATTAACTAATTAACTATTGAGTTCTATCAGTCGGTGACAGGAAATTTATAATCATAAGTTATTGACGAGAAATAAATTCTGGATGACATTCATTCTTTGTGCAGTATTCACTTTAAATTCATGGTGTGAGTGTATTAAAAATGTCAGGTGGGCGTTCGTTTGTCATGTTTAGAGGTCCTAGCACGCCATTTCTCGACCCACTCTTTCATCTGAGCCCAAAAAAACATTCATATCTTGTCTGACATCTTTGCTACAAACTCGGGTCTTCAACTCGGGCCTTCAATTGAAAGCCCTACTACTACTACTGTGTGTTTCACGCAGTTGAAGTTTCATACTACTGTGTGTTTCACGCAGTTGAAGTTTTACACTACTGTGTGTTTCACGCAGTTGTATTTTTATACTACTGTGTATTTCACGCAGTTGTATTTTTATACACCTGTGTGTTTCACGCAGTTGCATTTTTATACACCTGTGTGTTTCACGCAGTTGAAGTTTTATACACCTGTGTGTTTATACACACAGGAGTGTGAAATACACCGGAGTATCTGAATACCACT
>NW_021683643.1:2422466-2453694 GCF_001412515.2 Diachasma alloeum
GTATAAAAATACAACTGCGTGAAACACACAGTAGTATAAAAATACAACTGCGTGAAACACACAGTAGTATAAAAATACAACTGCGTGAAACACACAGTAGTATGAAACGTCAACTGCGTGAAATACACAGCAGTATGAAAATTCGGCTGCGTGAAACACATAAACTTCACGCGGGTATGGAGTGTACGGGAGTGATTCACGCAATGGTGCGAATAGTCACGGCCATTTTTCTCCAACTTTTTCTCCGTGCGAAAATGACCGATTATGATTTTTAAAATTTTACATGTATACACACGGAGAAATAGTACATTCAATACTAGAGCTCGAATTACGTTTTCCACGAATGTGAATCTGTGCTCACATTCGCTGAAAACGAAATTTATGGCAGAGTGCTATATTAGTACATCACGGCACTAAGGCACAAATTCTGTTTTTGGCGAAACTTATGTCCGAGAGGTCTATCAGTACATCAGAGCACCAGGGCACAAATTTAGTTTTTGACGAATGTGATACCTGTGTCCTTCCGCCTCCAAAGGTAAAAAAAGTAGAAAAAATCGTCCTCAAAACCCTACTTTATTTACTCGAATTAATTTCCTAACTCAAAAAAAAATATATTAAAAAAATATGTCTCCATATCGCTCTTCAAGAATCACAAAAAATAACGAAAAAGTCGCCACACTACAACAATTGGCATTAACCAATTCCAGATACCCTCAATTTATTTCCATTTTTTCTCCCTAAACATCATGCGAGAATCCCCAGTGATTCGTAATCTATTATAGGTGGATGTTGTACGACGATAACCAGAAAACGGATGTTCATTATAATTCTCTAAATGGCGAGGGCAACTTCAACTGGAGATTTGTATTTCGCTTCACCTATTCACGATCGGAAAATCTCATGGTTGTGAGGAGAAAGCTCTCGGTACTCGCACGTGATACGACTGAGCAAAAGCTACCCTGCAGATTGAATATACAAGTCTGGGACAGCGATCATTTCTCCCAGGATGACTTTTTAGGTAAAAATCACAGTGCCACACGAGGCGGTATTTTCGCCGTGGATAAAGTTTCCCGGAGACGAGACAAATCTCGCTCGAGCTGAACTCTCATCCCCCTTTTTAGCCAGTGGGTATCGGAAACTGATCGTTTAGTTGAACGAACTGAGCTTCGAGGATCGATGACCGGGCGTTGTCTCGTCAGTTTTATTGCACTGGCTCTGCCCAAATCTGGAGAATAAAAAAATAAATGTTTCATTGGGATTATGACGTGTGGAACTAGGGCAGGGTAAACAGGTCAATTTCTGGACGGGGTTAGTTTTTGGACGATTTCAACGTGCATTGAATATTCCGTAAATAAAACGAAAATTTTACTAATTATTTTTCCCAATCGGATTTCAACCAATCAGAGCGCAGTATTTAAGGCTACCCGACAGTTTTATTTCGGATATTTCCTCCTAGCTTTTGAATATTTCGCAGTAGTTCTTCCCTTCTTTTTNATACAAGATGAATTAAATTAATTTTTTCGGCTCATTTCAGATAGAATCTTATATTTGACAGTCTATGGAAATTGGGTATTTCTATTAACATAATTTGTTCAAATCTTCCCCAATTCACCCCCTGATCGTGTCCACTGCACTCTGCTTGGCCAAAATCCGATTGGGAAAAATAATTCGACAAATACCCCTCGAGATTCAAAATTAATCGGGTATTTCCCTCAAGCTCCCCTGCAAACAAACCATCGTGCCAAGTTTTGCAGAAAAATCCCTCGCGCAAGCGTTCGGGATTTTTTAACCTGCAAAACTTGACACCCTCACGTGTTTGCAACGAAGTTCTCGGGAAATACCCGATAATTTTGAAGCTCTTGGGGTATTACTGGTGATTATTTCACCTTTCAACAATATTACTCGTGTATAACCGTGTGATCAATTATTTTTTCCATTCATCGACATTTAAGAAATAAAAAAATATGGCCCAGTCGTCCAGAAATTAGGGGTTTTGGCTGCATTCAAGTATTTCTTGATTTCATTACTCTTTGTTTCGTTATTTTCACTTTAAATAATTTTTTTCTGTTAATTAGAATATTGTTGAGGGTATAGAAGCCATTATATTTCCACTTAGGTTATTCTTCTATTTTAGATCCTACCACGAAAGTCGAATTTCCCTTAACCGCCCAGCAATTGGCCTGTTCACCCTAACCAGACCAATCGATAGACGGTTAAGGACATTTTGAGGTCCGTCAAGAGATAAAAAATTGATAGATCACTTAAATACGCTAACGATGGGTTCTATACGTGAAAAAATATATGAATTATGGGAAAATAATGATTTGAAGTGCAAACAATGAAGAATGAATGATAACATGAAGAAAAAGTGGGGTACAGCCCAAACACCCAGTAGATAGACCACTGGGCAGAAGACAGACGGTCGTATTTAATGGTTATTCAAACAAATTTATCCTTCTGCATGTTTAAAAATGAAGAATGTTCCTTTTCGATAATAATAATCCAACAGATACCGTGTTTATTTCTCTTGATGACTGTTTTTTCACATTGTTCCGTCAACACTGCGTGACTGCACGTGTGAGAAAATCGTGTAGAAATTTTCTGTACGAATTGCCTATAGAAATTCTGTAGGATTTCCGTTTATGATATTCGGATATTTCGATACAAATATTTCCTATAGGAATTATTTCTATACAGAAATTTTTACGTAAATTTTTATTTTCATACGAAAGATATCTAAACGCTCAAGAGAAAAACGTATAGGGATGTCGCAACTCCATGCAAAATTCTATACATGTGGCAAAGGGTCGTATAGAATCAAACCTATAGAAATCGTTTGGAAATGATTTGTATAAAAATATCCGTATAGAAATATCCGAATATCATATACGAAAATCCTGTAGAAATTTTATACGTAATCCGTATAGGAAATTTCTATACGATTTTTTCATACGTGTGTTATCTAACTACTCACACCGCGACTGAGGGCCAACACTTTATTTCACGAGAATTTGTTTTTTTTCCGTTCCAAATGTTCATCAACAAAAAATAAGAAAAAATGGAAATTGGTAATACAATTTCTGTAATATTTTTTACAGAATACTATTTTTAAAAAAGTTGAAATCCTCTATCTTTTGGTCGGTGTCTATCTATTGGCCTGGTTACCCTACACGGAGACTAAAACGTTTTCATTTTCAACATGGAGAGAAATGTTCAGTAGAAATTACGAAACTCACAATTCGCTCACCGATTACGGAATCGATTCAGAAAATTTAAGTGACGGTATCGTAATTTTTCACAGGAGATTCAGTTAAAAATTACGGAACGCTCTGGAAAAATTCCGTGACAGTTCCGTAAAATTTCCTGCAAACACATTTCGCTCCGGAATTACGGAAAAGATACGTAATTGTTATTCAATATTTCTCTCCGTGAAGGACATGTCACCAGGGATTGCCAAATTTGTAATATTCTGTTACAGTTAATATTGTAACCCTCAATTAGATAACATCACTCTTGAAATTTTCTGAGTACTCAAGTATCATCAATTCAAATATTCAAATTTTCAACTATTTTATTAATCAATAATTTGGGTACAATAGGAAGTTTGACGATTACTTGTCTAATCGAATATCCCATTTCANTAGAAATTGTTGTTTTTTGAACAAAAATATCAACTTTAAATTGAACAAAAACTCGGAGAGTGACTTTTTTCTAATGATAAATCTTCTCAATGACACACAACAACATGGCTACCACTAGTGGGTTAAGTTGTAGAGAAGGCCGCTAGAGGCGCTGTACAGCTCATCCGACTATACGTTTACCCGAACGCAGAGCGCATGCCCAAGTGGGGGGAACGTCAGGGCACATGGTGACGCCCACTTTATCGCTCCTAGGATGGGTAAGTGAGATTTACCCTCCTTGGAGCACCGAGCGTCTCATTTACCCTCCTTGGAGCACCGATTATTCAAGTGCCGCGGTAAACTCTCTTTACCCCCTCTCGACAGAGCCCGAGTAAGCGCCGTTTATCGGGCCGAGTGACGAAAATTTGAATTATTCACTTTGTAGTAAATTTACAGTTTCATATTAATAAATTTCAAATATATCATTATTCGTAAAAAATCAGATTATTAATTTTATATTATTTGAAAAATTGAATTAACATATTTTAAACCTTCAATAATGTAAGGGTCAAATCCGTGTAATATTACAGAAATTTAAAATTGATGGGGATCCCTGCATGTGACTGAGTTTCAGGGATTCATCTCTAATTTTGAGGAATCAATCACCAAATTACAGCGACCAGAGTCATTCTAGGCAGTATCCACTATCACAAATAATTGATGATCGATTTCTAAAAATCAGTGACATATTCCAGGAAACGAGTAACATGTCCCTGAAAATCGAAACCTTTTTTCTCTACATAGTCAGACACGTTCACTGGCCACTCCTTATCGAGTTTCTCTCCTTTCCCTCCATTTTCTCTTCTCTTGCTCATCATCCTTGTGACTCGGAAGGGGAAAAGTAGAGGCTTCAAGTAGTGTAGTGTGATTCTCCGCTGACAAAACGGCTTTCCTGGGTCTCAGAGATCCCAAGGGTCCTGCGCTCCGGAAAACTCTATCCTCCCCCTCACATTACGTCTTATCAAGCTACAGAGACGAATGCTGAAGCATTAACTTTCCCTGAATTACCGCTTCGGAATAAAATATTGAGGACATTTTTTTGCCACTCCTTGAAAATGTCTCCTCCACATTGTCATTGAATTTCAGGCTCTCTAACATTGGACTTATCGCGAATGCCACGTGGGAGCAATAGCTCGAAAAACTGTAGTCTAAAGGTCACCGATACAAAATCACCAACGGTCAATCTATTTAAAGTTATGAGAACGAGGGCCTGGTGGCCGTTCAGCTGTGCCACGTCTGACGGTGATTACATTCAAGCGGTAAGCACATTTAACCCCCAGGAATTCTAATAAAAGGCGCTTTCTACGGGGGATTTGTACCGCAGAATAGAATGCACGAGTCCAAAGGAGATGAAAGGATGGAAATAAGCTTTGCGTTGATTACTCCTCACACAGAGGAAAAAAGTGTTATCAATGATAGTTAAAAAAATGGGTTGGTTCTAGAAATGCACAACGATAGAACGAGTTAATTGCTGTTAACGAGACTTCTTGACAATTAGAAAAACTTTCTTGCTTTAATGACGAATTTTTTTCATTTTCATCAATTTTGAGCTTTACCTGAGGCCTGCACTGATAGAACGGATTAGTTATTGTTAACGAATGGATTTTGGTTGAAGATGAGGGTCTATTCGGTCCCACCAAATGTTCATTCGTTAACAGTTAACGAATGTATATTTGAGGAGCCTTGTTTGACTTGACTTTCGCCATTCAAGTGAACCATTCGTTAACTATTAACGAATATTCATTTCGTCATATTCAACTCTACCATTCGTTAATAGTTAACGAATCTTGTTTGGAATAAATGAATCATTCTATCAGTGTGGTTGGATTATCTTTCGGATCTTATCTAGATTGTTTTTTGTCGATTTTTTTGTCTGGAAATTTCCATTCGGTTTTGCATGATGCAGAGGAGCGCAAAAAATCCAGCTGCATGCCAAAAACGTGTTAAAGAATGGTAAATTTTGAAAGAGCGATTTTAAGTTTAGTTGAAGAATAGTGCAAATGATGAGAAAATTAGAAATGTATTATTTACCATGGCAAATGGCGCCGTGTCAACCACCATTGGGGGGAGGAGGATAATCTCTTAAATTCTTTGGTAGACTGATTATAGACAACTGATCTAAAATGGGCTCTTTCAAAATTTATAAAATATTTTTGAATATTTTTTGATTATAATTTCACTATGAAATACTGATCATTCACGGCGTAAAACTGTTATGAAATATGAGGTGCAAATCGGCTTTCACTTTTATGGAGATCCAATAGAAGTGACAGTTGATAATCAAGTAGTAATTTCCACGAATGTGACGGCGGTTTTGCACCTCAATGTTCGTAACCGTTTTACGGGGCGAATAGTCATTATTCCGTAGTGAGAGTGTAATCAAAATTTTTTTTTTAATATTTAAAAAATTTTGAAAGAGCCTTTTTTTGATGGCTTGCCTATGTGCAGTGTATCAAAGCATTTACGAGTTCGTGCTCCTCCCCCTACACGCAAAAAATGGTTTATTTGAATGAAATAAATTTTATTTAAATAAAATAAATCGTTTATTCCAATCTAATAGAGAATTTATTTGATTCAAATAAGGTTTATTTAATTTCAATTAACCTTTTGGCGGGGTATGTAGCGGCGGTAACATGCCATTTGCCACGATAAATAATACATTTCGATTTTTTTTATTTTTTGCATTATTTCTTAATAAAAATGAAAAACGCTCTTTCAAAATTTCCATTTTTTTTTGCTTTTTTTAAAGCATACATTAATATTTTTTACAGTTCTCTGCGCCATGCAAAATCGAATTGAAATTTCCAGAACGACAAATTGACAAAAAAATATCTAAATATTTGAAAGATAAAAAATGAAATTTCATGTTGTGACAGTTGTGATATTAAATTCGATTTAGATGGAAAATAATATGACATTTCAATTTTCACTGATTATAGAAATTAATTGATTAATAGAACTGTTTAATAGAAATTATTTTCTGGATTAAAAAAAATTCAAGTTAGAATCTGTAGTTTCTAGAATATAGAAATTGTTACCTCTAATCGAGATTATTTTTTCTCTCTGTTTACACTTGTTCCACAAGTTAAATGTTTACAGAAGAAGATTTAACGTTTCATTTGTGACCACTTTGGCCCACATTCCTGAAGATCATTAAACAGGAAAGCAATGAATTTTAGGGCTGAATGTTAAAACAAATGAGGGCACACTAGAAACCGCAGGTTGAGCTAATAACCACAGGGTAAAGATAATTCAAGGGGAAACAACGAATAATTACAGAGAATCGCTAGAGGCATGTTGTTACTCGGCAAATTCAGACAGTACTAATTAGGTAACCACTGCCAATTAATATCACCGAGAATACTGAATCCATTTGAGGAAGGAGGAAGATGGTCATTGGAGCGAATTCATGGGAATTATGCTCCCGAGATTATTCAATGACAATGGAAGCCAATCATAATGTCGACAATACTGAATTCGAATTGGTGTTATCTGTACGATTGGGGAATATATCAATCGAGAGGTAGATTGATTGTGAATATACGTCTCTTGTTTACTCAGACAAGTACCCTCATCATTGTCCAGTCTCAATCGACATGACCCGTTGCCGATTGTAACGGTTGATAATGTACACGGGGATGAAAATTCGGTGAAAATTATCCTAGCATTTTATAGAAGTGTGTTATGAGTCATCTACCTCTCATTTCTATTCTAAAATTAAGTCGAAATTCAACAATAAAGCTGTTAAATATTAAAGCTCGATATAGGGTAGCTGGTGCCTGTACCCACGGACGAAAAAATTTAATAGAAAAACCTATCGAATTCGTTAGAAAATTCTCTTGAATTTCTATTGAACTGTTCTATTGGTTTTTGGCCGACTCTGTTGAAATGTTCAATAGAAAATATTCAGTAGAAAAAGTCAATAGAATTCAATTTTTATTCTATATAACTTATTCTCTTGAGATACTTTCTATAGAATCTCCTCGGCTCAAATTGTCTAATTTTTTTCGTTTGATTTTCTTCATGAGAAGAAAAGAAAAATAGAATGAAAAAAAATTAGAACATTTGAGTCAAGCCAATTCTATAGAAACTGTATGAAAAGAATAAGTTATATAGAAAAATCGGATTCTGTTGACTTTTTGTATTGAATGTTTTCTATTGAACATGTCAATGGAATCAGTCAAAAACTAATAGAAAGTTTAATAGAAATTCAATAGAATTTTCTAACGAATTCAATAAGTTTTTCTATTTAACTTTTTCGTGCGAGCCACCCAGCGGGTAATACCGCCCACCCGTATTTCTCAGGATTGGCTGAGAAAAAAATCTTTTCTTTTCTTTCTTATGCAAATATTTGATAACAAAAAGTAATTTCAACAGATTTTTTTAATTTTCTCCCATCGAAACATCGTTAAAAAAATCCAAATCCTTTCCTATCGAATTCTTAAAACATTTCGACTCCAGAATTAAAAAATTTTCAAATTTTCAGTTGGTCCATAATTGAATGGAGTGTGAAATATATGTTCGTTATACATTTCGACATCCATTGAGACCTTTTCGATAGCAGAAAAATATCTTCATCAGTTATTAGTCGCTATTATATCAGCCTCCGCGTTTGTGGGTAATTCCGCCCAGAATTTGGGGGTAATGCCGCCCAGGGTTTCTATAGGGCTGCTAGACTCTGCAGCTAGAGGACGGTCGAGTGACAGCTCGATTGTTTGGGGTAGATGGTGGTCACTGGAACATCGGGTAAATTCAGGATAATTAATTATTATTCACGTGAAATCTTTTTCAAAATGGAGCCAAAAAATGGAAACGAAGGATGAAAATAGGAAAAATTATAAGAGTTGGTCTGCATTGCTCAAAAAAGTCATCAAAACAAGGTGGAGGGTATTGGACGGCTGCCGGGCGGTATTACCCTCAAAGTTCGATTCCATCGCTCACTGGCCGATGGCAATTGAATTGCATCATTAAATATGTTTAACGTTAATAAAAAAATCTTCGTCTTCACATCTTCGACTAAACACCTCGAAAAACCCATTCTAACCGTTTATGACTCCTTGTAGAGTGCGAGGCTGGAAAAAAAGACTCATTTTCCCTAGGTGGGTGGTACATGCACCAGTTACCCTTCAAGATGTACCAAACGGTAGACCAAAATTTTAATGCATGAAACACTGTTGTAATTGTTGCAAATCAAAATGCAGTTAAACTAATCCAAGTTCAAAAGTAACCACGACAAATCTATCGTGAGGACAACTATAAAATGGTTGCAATGACTACATTCCATTGTAGTAATTACTTCTCCGGCCATAGTTACCGTAACCCATTAAAAATTGTTGAGGACTTTTTGACTACTATATATCATTCGATGGTGATGGAATATAGTCAGAAGAATTATATTTTTCTCTCAGTGAAGAAGGTGAAATTCCGAAACGAAAGTTCCTCTTCTATTTTTGGTTACAGGCGATAGTTAACGGGTTGTTAATTAATAAAGTTAAAAAATGACTGGGACGATAGGCTAAGAGTGCCAAGTGACGGTAGAAGTGGGAAAAAGGTAAAGGAGATGAGCAATCGCTTCTCTCGAGCATATAAAACTGAGAAGAATCATCTCCACCGGGGATATCCCAATTTATATGATCAAAGTTGGAATTACGTGCGTGTGGGAACCCCTTCTATCTGCTGGGGTTCGTGACTAACTCGTCTGCAGCAGCATGGGGTAGAACTGGAATCCGGGGGATTTGTTCGTTACCCAGGCGTAAGCCTGAGCAACGTTGATTACCGGACTCAGGCCTACGCTGTTGCAGCGAGGGGGTAGTTACCTGTGGGCTACGCTTTTCCATATCCCCTATGACCCCTCACCTCCCTCCCCGGGGCCATGCCCTCGGTCATCACTTGATCGTGAACTAGATTAGTTAACCGAGAGGAGACTGCAGGGAGAGCTCATCGTGCCAACGGCCGACACAGCCGATGCTCAACTAGATGAACCGGACCATGTTTTCGGCAATCACTTTGATACGACGAATCGTTATCGCAATTATTAATTATTTTGATTGGCTTTATCGCTGCATGAAAAAAACATTGTCCTAAAAATCAATGAACTTTTCCGTTAATTAAAGGTCACTTCACATATTGTTACGAAAAATTGAAACTTTATGGACCATATGATAGTAATTTTCATTTTCAAGGCTTCGAGTGATATTGGCTCATTGGTTTTCTGTTCAAATGATCGCAAATCAATAAAACACTTGATTTTTCAGTTCAATTATTCCGTAAAAATTCAGAAAAATCAGGAAAATTCTATGAAAAATTGACAATTCGCCATTTTATATGTGAATATTCATGTTCCACTGAAAATTCAATCAAATTGTTAAATTCCCATGTCACTCCCGCTGAAAACTCATGAATTTCCGTGAATTCTACTTAAAATTTGCAATTTCATAACCATTTTTTCCTTAAATCCGATTCAATGTCGCTCACACGAGATTTACTATAATATCTTCCATGAGATTTGGAAGAAACTTCTAACAGTGTATTTGGTGGTAGTACTTTTTATGCTGATCAGAAGTAATTTTTTTTTAGAGGACAATCTCCGTAATTTGACACTGAAAACAGCACACGGAGAGAAATATTCAACAAAAATTACGGAACATTTCACGTAATCTGTAAGCGAGAATCATTTTCAGTGAATTTCTATAGGAATATAAGAGAATAAATCTGAAACGTTCAGTAAATTTTCGGGTCTGTCACCGAAAAAATACGAAAAAGTCACGTAATTTTTCTGGAAGTTGTAAAATCTAACAGAAACTTCAAGACTTATTATGCCTCAGAACATGAAGATTCGTGGATGTTTAAGAATTTTTACGAAAAGTTCCGAAAAAATTGCGGAACGTGTTGTTAAAATCTCCCCCTCACGGTGACTCATGGCTAGCCGTGGGGCGTCGGACGGATGAGTAATTTTTACGGAACAGATGGTAGAATTTACGTGACGATTGACACTTTTTATTGAATTTTACTTCGCTCCCAGATTACATTTCGAAACGTAATTTTTACGTCTTTTTTCTAATTTTTATTGAATATTTCTCTCCGTGCACCTTTTAGTTGAATAGAAATTCGTTACCTTACCGGTGTAACAATAATTCTAAAATAATCCTTTTGTAACTCCAAAGAAGACCAATAAAAGAATGCTAATTATAAGGCAAATGAAAATTTTCTGAAATCCAAAAAGAATTTCGATTGAATCCCAAAATGTTATCGTGATCATTTCCAAGGGGTGGGATGAGGGGGAAGGGATGGGATGGGATGATGGATTCTGGGTCATTTATTGAGCCTTACATGACAACCATCTCCCCCAACTTCATAATCTACCCACGGTTCATCATTTTGTGAAGCGTCATTCAGTAAAAACATTTTCAACGGAAGAGATATCGAAAGGAATTTCGAGGATCTTATCATGAAGTTGACGTGTTTTGTGTGTTGTTTCAGGGTAAAGTGGAAATGGAAATGACGATAGTTCCAGCAGCGGAAGCTGACAAGGAGCCCGTGGGAAAGGGGAGGGAGCCACCAGATCCACTTCCGCCACCCGAGTAAGTAACACTTGCACGCAATCCCCAGGTCCCACCCCATAATGTCATCAACATTTTTCTTTCTCCATCACTGGGGAGACTTCACCCCAAGACGTTCACCAGTCTCTTAAATTCCTTATCACAATGCCCCTAAATTGCATATTTCCACAAATAATGCCTCACGGATATTAGAGCCACGAGGGCTGGGTCACGTATTTGGTTCCGAGGTCTTGAGCACTTGAGATTTCTCTATTCTATTACGCTCCTACTGGTGCTCACAATAAAGCTAGGAACAGAAGTTTCCAAGTGACGATTGTTATCGAATGTAATGAGCTTGCGTGCTCAACGATTGTGTGTGTATGGTATGCTGGTAAAATATGGAGTTTGAGGAAAGCAGGTGGTTGAGACAGTGCACGGAAAGCGGAAATACCTTGCAAATTGCTGGAGAAAACTAATAAATGAAAAAAAAGAAAGCGTTTCGCTGCGACAGGTCTCGTCCGATGTTCGTTTTGAAGATCTAAGAAGTTTGCTTTGCTTCGCGGCAAGTGTATAACACCCCCTCTGTATTGTATCACAGTTACAGCAGGATCACTGCTGCACATGTGCGCACATATGACGAAAAGAAAAAGAAATATAATGCCATAAGCCCAGTAAAATTGAGTTATAACAATCTTATTTTCTCTGTTGCAGCCGACCCGACACTTCATTCTCTTGGTTTCGTAATCCCTGGAAAGCTTGTTGCTTCGTTGTCTGCCGGCATTACAGATGGCGCATCATCCTCTGCTCCTCCATGTTTCTCATTGTCATGCTATTGGTTTGCGCAATTTATGCATTCCCCGGTTATCTGGTCAAGAAGTTACTAGCTGTGTAATTGAATTTGAGAAATACAATTTTCATGAATTTAACCCATCAATTACTGTGAAAACTTTTACCCCTCGAGTCGCAATTAAATGCTGCATTTGGCCGAGTGCTTGAGCGTTATTGCTGGTAAGTTTGGAGTCTCACGAACCGAAGATTGGATCTAAACAGCTGGAGAGTTCTCTTCAAGAATCCAAAGTTATGCGATGGCCAGAGGTTGGAGACAGTCCTCCAGCCGATATCAAGTTCCTGTCGTCTATTCGGCTGGGGATCTCGGCATCAACCTGATCATCTTTATTACCTTCGCTGGCCTCAACATTATGCACCAGGATTTCCGAACCATCTCACGACAATGCAAACTAAACATCTAAACCGGACGTTCCACCCACATCTCGACCTAAACTCTCCGTCAACTCCATCCCCCAAAAACCGAACAACAACAACTCCATCACAAACTCCTCCATCATCGAATTTCCCCCGGAAATTGAGGCATTCCCCTGCACTTCCCATCTCCCCTAGTCACACCACATGCAAATAGAATTGCGTCTGACATGCCATTCAATTTGATCAGCAATGTTAAACGTTAACAATGAAAGGGGAAAAAACACCTCGAAAAATGCACGGAGAAGATAAAATAGTAAAAATTACTATGTCCGAATTCGTACATAGTGAACGTTTTGTAAGTATTATTATGGGCATGGTAATGGCTACCATGTAACATCGTAGTGGTTACTATGGGACATAGTAAGCATTACTATGAGGCATAGTAAGCATTACTATGGGACATAGTAAGCATTACTATGGGACATAGTAAGCATTACTATGGGGCACAGTAAACATTACTAATTAGTGATAGTTGCAAACCCTTTCACTCTGTTACCATAGCAATCTCTGCTATGGCCATGGTAATGTTTACTATTCAATTCCCTCCGTGTAAAGTATGAAATCCTTATCGATCTGGCATATAATTGCATTGAAAATCCCCCAGCCGTTTGGTGTACAGCTACGAGTCAATTGCATACACAATGCTCTCGCTCTATTGAAGATGTAAATTCAAGGGAACTGCAGAATGCAGTTGCGTGTGTATTGGATCGGTTGTGTATATGCAGTAGGCTGCACAGACTCTGATTCTGGTTTTCGTATGTGTCAAAGCCGTCGGACGGAGGTTTTGGCTCGGGAGTCGCTTGAACGCTTCACTTATACACACGAATAAATAGACGAGATCGTGTGGGTAGCCGAAAGCTCACTGAGGTGTTTCACCTGCAGGTTAGTTGCGGAGGTCGAACGATGCTTCACGTATATAGGGTGTAATCATTTGCGGATGGATGAGGGGAGTTGCGAAGGAAGTGGATGAAGGTGCGAGGCTGGAAGGAGAGAGAGGGAGAGGACACGACCCTAACCTCAAGAAATCAATAACTCCTACGTTTTACACCTGAGGACCATACTTCTCCTCGGTGAGGAGAACCATGATAATCTAGGGTCTTACTATTCATTACTCGTGTTGCACGGTGAAAGCCATTAAAAGGTACTTGCCGGGATGGTGTGAAAGAGCGTTGATATAACGCAATGCCTGCGAGCTGTCCAACCCTTTCATGTTGGTGATGATAAAACTGTTCTTTTATTCAAGGGGATACAATGGAAAGCAATGGATGGTTTTTTTTAATCGAGCCAGTGATATTTTTGTAACATCTACCTGAGACGTTTCATTTCATGAGCGTCCAACGGCACGTTACAGGATTAAATTCGATTCATAATAATTAAGCTCATTGTGACAAAACATGTCACAATGAGCTTAATTATTATCCTAAGGCAAAACAACGCATGGCGGAAAGTACATACAATGACTGAAGTATGTGGTGGTTACATATGAGACAAGTTGGATAGAAATTACCTAGAACATCGTTAAAAATTTTAGTATACGAATGGTAATCGTGGAACGAAATGTAATTCAGTGATAAAATACTGGTTTTTAGTGAATATCTTACGATTTTCTCGGTAAAAAAATACATCTGTGGATGGCAAAATTATCCTCCTGCTTAGTAAAATTGACCACACCGACAGGAAATTGTTTGCAGGGACGGACGGAAGTGAATTTTTACCAACCGGATTCGGTAAAAATCATTCTCCGTTACAAAAAAATTAGACGAAAAATTGGAGCAATTATTCACGTTCACTGGGATAATTTTTGATGGGGTAAGGGTAAATTTGACAGTTTCGGTACAAATCACCCTCACGTTTAGTAAATTTTCCCGGGACAACGGAGTAAAATTCACTATTAATCTCGCACTTTTTCTCCTATTTAAGGTGAAAAAGTACTGGAAATCGAGGTTGCTCCACGATCACTTAACTCCGTGTAGGACTCCTAAATTGCCAAATTTAATTCTGATGGCTTGATTTAGGAAAGAGATACTGTCGATTGAAGACGGTCCGTCCCACCCAACTCTCACCCAGACATTTAGGGGAGACCGGGGCAAAGCTGGGCGGCCGGGGCATAGTGGGGTACATAAAAAAAGGCCACAATTGATAAATTCAAGGGATTGACGAGGGATCAATCAAGGATCAATAAACAGTGAAAAAGTGCTAAAAAAACCCGAATATTACTGAGGAAAAATTTAAAAAAAATGGAAGAACTTTGGAAATTCTTATTGGGTATTTTGATTAAAACGCCTACCGATTTCAGAGTTTATCTGCCGTTTTTTGGGGGATTCGAAGGTGAAAACAAAGAAAGAACATTTAGAATTTTTTTTCACGTTTTTAGACACTACCCCACTCTGCCCTCAATGGTAATACGTTGGAGACACGAGTTGATAATTTTAGAATGTAAATAGTGATTGCTAAAAAGCAATATAAGTATGATAGAAGCTTTGACACCCGCCTCATTGTCTTAGCTACCCCGCTTTGCCCCGGACTCCCTCACTTCTTTCGGAGGAATTTGATTTTTCTTTTCCTCGAGTTCAGCTCATGCAGCAAACCTCCCACTCGTCATAACCAACAACCACTTATAGCCTTTATATCGCAATGTACTATTTCATTGCATCTGTAGACGTACTAGATAATCCGAGATTACCTCGACTCGTTTCAGGATAGATGAATGGATCAGCTTTTCTCGAGGCACATGAAGGCCAGGATTAACAAAGTCAAAAGAAATTACCGGGTAACTTTATTCATTTCAACTTTCTTCGGGACTTTGGCGTTTTTTATTCACTGGGAAACAAAGTGAAGATAGTTATTGGAGCTGAACCGGATGAAGAAGGAGATAAAGGTGGAGGGACTGATCTGACTGGAGAGTTATTGAGTTTGAGCGTCTGAGCAGAAGCCAGTGACTCGAGATTTAGCGATTGCTTTCCAACATTATTATCGTTTAGTTATTCATTAGAGTTGCGACATGCAAAACTCGGGGGAATCGATAATTCTTTTTATGGAATTCGTGAGGACAGCCTTCGGGTGAATGATCGAGCGGTTGGATACAAGGATTTGGGAATTGTGATTCCATTGTTCATGGATGTTCCTCGCGTGTCCTGCCTTGTGCGAGACCTGAATTGCCTGGCACTAGGCCAATTACAGTGGAACGACAGTTTTGGGTTTGCTATTACTACGTCACGAGAGCTCGTTTCAACTCGTCTTTTTTTTAAACCAATCTAAAACTCCTGCATATGTTTCATCTTTTCACGAGGGAGGCTTCAGCCTGATAAATTGCCCCAACTTTTTACAAATTTTTTCCCGCTTCATTGCATTCGTCTGTCCTCGGAGGATATATTTGCTCTTGGCTGCATTGCACATTTTTTTTCACTAAAAATTAGACCATCTATACATATTCAAGAGGCATAATTCCGATTGACGGTCGGGGGAAGGCGGGTAATTGTTGTTGCAAACCTGTCAGGTGGGAGCTGCATCCAGAAAAATGATTTATTTGGTTCAAATAAAGTTTTTTTTTCAAACGAAATAAAAATTTTATTGGTAGTTTTGTTTATATTAAATAAATGTTTTTTAGTATTGATAAATATTTATTTGATACTAAAAATTTATTATAGCTTTAAAACGAAAAACATGCAATAATTATTAAGGGCTGCACATACATCACGTATGACATTTAGGGGGAGGAGTGAGGGAGGGGGGAGAAATTTCTTTTACATGGTTTTACTATGAGGGAGACGATGGTGAAAGTAGGCTGTATCTGTTGGAGTAAAAAGTGTAATCAAAAATTGGATCAGAATGATTCCAGAGAGCTCAAATCGCCCAGATTTTTCGTTGCCTGGATTAGACTTATACGACCTTTTTCCACATAGCCCACGAATATTGTTGAAACACTTTTGAAATTCTTCCATGAAATACATGAAAATGTGCACTGTTAGAAAATTACGCTTGAAATTTCAAATGAAAAAGCTTGAAATTTTTAACAACGACAAAGTTACATGAAATTTTTGTATATTTCTTCATTGAAGAATCAGTTTATTTCTCGAATATTCAAGTAATTCTCGATTTTCAAATCTATAAGCCACTGAAAAACCTTGAAAATTTTGAAAATTCAGGCAACTTTTTTGAATTCTCAATTTATTGAGATTTAAATTGTATGTGATGTTCAATTTGCACGATGAGTTCGGAAATTCAAGCTTTCATTGAAAAATCAATGATTGTTTAACATGAAAAACCCAATTTTTCAGTTGAAATCAAATTCAACCTGACAACACCGAAAATTCAGATAGCGCTGTGACTGAAATTTCAAGGAATTTCTAACAGTGTGATTTTCTTAAAATTCGAAAACTGTTTATTCGAACTAAATAAATTGTTTTTTTTTTAATTTAATAAAAATTTTTTTTGGAACAAATAAATTATTTGTTTAATATAAGTAAATCCTTTTTCTTGAAACAAGTAAACAAGTTTATATTATTGATTTGTAATAAAAATATTCTTAAAATACGTAAAAAATTCCAAACAAAGATTTTTCTTTGATTAACAAAAAAAACATTTTTTTGGGTGTGAAAGAAAGGTACAATGAATTACTAGCATTAGGAGATGAGGGGGGGAGGGTATTTGAATAATTAATGTTCATGAAAAGCCTCAACCGCAGGTATATCGCGAGCTAATGATTCTCCATTGTGTCTGGGTCCGTGTGAAACCACACAGGCATTTTGTGCAGTTCACAATAAAACAAAAAAGGAAGTTGGACAAAAGCGTAGGACGGAATAACAAAAAACGAATAGAAAAAATGGAAAAATATGTTGGCGAGGATCCAAGCAACGACAGAGGCCGAGAGGCCTTGTGATAACGAATTCACCGAGGAATAACGAGCTTCGATTATTTTGTGCATTTATAATGAACTCAGGGGCTGATGAAATGGGGACCAGGCGGAAAATTTGGTGCAACTCGTTACATGCGAGCTTTTTTCGGCTTTTGGTCGATTGACATGGTACTGCAACGACTCCCCTGGATGATGAATCGTTTATCTGAGTGAATCTATTTTATTCGCCTATTATTATTGTGGTTATTATTGAAGTGACCCTCATTTCTAAGTTCCTGCACTCCATCTTTCTTTTTCACTACACGATGACACAAAATGATTCGTCATCCTCATATTTTTGGTTCAATTGGGGATCTGCGTCTCTGAGGAATTGTGTAGGCTAAATTGTATGGGGTATATCTGCACATGAATGTCGATAAACTGTTCAGAACAAGTCACCTTATTGACAAAGGCAGCATCTCTTCAATCGTGCTGACCGTTCGTAGCGAGAGAAAAATATAATAAAATAGAAAAATATAACATCAGTAGTGATCGAAGCGGTAAACCGGGTTATGTCAATTTTGACTTTTGGCCAGTTTTTTATGAATGTCTCGGAATCTAAGAGAGAACGCAAAATTTTTCTCACGACCTTTTTTGGAGAGCCAATTAAGGGCTATAAAAAAGGACTTGACAATAATTTTTCTATTTCTTTTAGATTCTAAGATATTCCTGAATAACTGGCCAATAGTCAAAATCGACTTAACCCGGTTTACCGCTTCATTACTGATATATTAATCGCACTAAGCCCTGTTCACTAAATCATCATTTGAGCAAAAATATGAATTAGGAAGTTCGATGGATTATTTCACCAGTATTTAGATCTGAGATGATGAATTTTACCTTAGACTTTATTCGTTTAATAGGGCTTGGTGCAACCGGACGTAAATCAATTCTTTTCACGAATGAAACGCACAATGAATCGATAAAAAATTTTTATCATGGTAATTTAATTTTTACTGCGAAACTTATCCTCACTCGTATTTCCCTTTTCCAAGTTCTTGAAATTTCAGTGGAACTATCACTCGTTAACAATTCCAACAAAAGCTGCCGGAAATTTCATTCAAAAATTTTCAACAGAATAGCTTAGAGAGGATTTGGTACACGAAAAATCTGCGGTAAATCAATTTACCGAAGCAGAAAGAATCGGCCCTCCCTACTGTCATCGATCTTCCGAGCGGTTGGAGGGATACGACGTGGAGTAGAAATAAGACAAGTGGGCGAGAAAAGAGGAATGAGTCTTGTTCTACAACCGCCAGCGACTCGGGTTTCTTCCGTCCTTACCCCACTCTCTATGCTCAAACTGGCCTCCTCCACTTTCCGCAAGCTTCCCACGTCACGTATACTGGAGAGGGTACTACAGAGAGAGAAACCCCAAAGAGCCATCCGCTAACTAATGTGCATCCCGTGACCCTTCGAATGTGTTCATAATAGATGGGAAGAGGGAGAGAAAATTCGAAGAGACATTTTTTTGAGTTTGACTGGAGCACATGCTCCGGAGGATTAATCAATCATAGTTCACGAAAGCGCACGCAAAAATTAAATAGTAAACATTACCATGACCGTAGGAGAGATTACTATGGTAACATAGTAAAAGGGTTTTCAACTGTCCCTACGTAGTAATCCTTACTATGTCCCATGGTGTTGCTTACTATGTTCCATAGTAATGCTTAATATTTCCCATAAAATGATTACCATGTGAATAGAAAATGTTCCTATGAAAAATTAAACAAATTCAACTCTTTATTTGAAATTTTCCTATTAAATTCTACAATCTTTATTCGAAATTTATATAGTTATTTAAATAACAAAGCTTCAATCATATGGAATAAATAATGCATTGATTAAAAGTAGGTAATCAGTTAGAAATAAATAAGCAATTTATTTGATACAAACAGACAATTATTACACATCAATAAATTCTTTTCCTTCGCCATCTGAACAATGATTCCACTTCTACCTACTAAAGTCTTTACTTGTATGAAGAAAGCATTTGTTTACATTTATAAAACTATTCATTTGATATGAATAAAAACGCAACTGAAAATGCAACTGGAGCTCTCTGAATAAATCCATTATTTTATTCAAAAACATGATTTCTCTTTCGATGGTTCTTACAACAAGAAAATTTTCATTCTTGAATTAATGATATTTCTGTGTCCAACATTGATCTGCTCATATTTCATTCCTTGATGGTATTTACTTATTTAGAGTATATTTCATTATGTGTTATAGGACATTTTACGTAACATAGGAAGCTCTACTATGTTATATAGAGCTACTATGCCACTACGTTTTATAGTAAGCTCTACTATGCTCTAGTAAGGCTTACTATGTAGAATAATCATTACTGCTATGTCCATAGTAGTTATTACCATTGAAGAGATTACTATGCCCCATAGTAACCATTACCATGCCCATAGTAATACTTACAAAACATTAATAAGGTCTACTATGCGCGAATTTCGACATATTAATCTGTACTACTCTATTTTCTCCGAGTGGTAAAGGGAAATACGAATACACCTCCTTCACAACAATGAAGGAAATACGAAAAGAGGAAAACTCTAATGAAATTTTTGTCTTCAACGCTTTGTTTGAGTTGTCAGAGAAAAAAGGGCAGCGAATCAGATGAAAATATTCTATTCAAGACTGAAGGCCCTCGGAAGTCAGTTGCGGCCAGTCGCGAGCTACTTGTGACGAATATCGTTGAAAATGAAATAAATATTTTATTTGAATCTTACGATCTCTTCGCTTGGTTCTCCCTCCTAATTCCTCCAACCATTTGACCCTCACAGTCATTCTTTATTTGTTCTTATGTATATACGTTTAATTAGTATTGTACGTATAGAGCATTAATTACGTAGGAAATTGCCTTAATCGCCCGATGGCCCAACCCAGCACAGAAATACCCGATACGTCTGTGGGGAGCGTTTTAGGGGTGTCAAAGATTCATTTGAATAGGGAGGGAAGAGTGCTCCGATTTGTCAGGAGAATTGGGGTATTTTCGGTGAACTGTGTATAACGAGACTCATAGGGCGCTCCCGCATGCTCCATGGCGTAGAACATAACGTTGAAAATTGGATGAGTTCGCACGGCAATATCTGACTCGACTTTAGACAGTTCGAACAACACTGTTGGAGAGAAAACCATTAAACGTATCCATTAATTTTCCCTCAAAATTTGAAATTTCAAATGACGAAATAACTTGACATTCCGGTGAAATCATAATGCCGTAAACATTTCCAAGAAATCATATTCTAAAAAGAACATACACTTAAATTCGATAACTATCGATATCTTGGAAATCTGTCACGCTTAGTCCTCATTGGTTCCAGTCGTCTGAGGTGGCAAATTCATGATTAATTTAATTTTGAGATTTTCAATTATGATTGTTACAATTACAGCGCGCTTTAGCGTGCGTTCGGTCTCGTGTACCAAAAACATCAGTCAAAAATTTTCAGCAGGGGAAATCTGTTTCAATAAATTGCGAAATCACAGAAGTGGGAGAATTCAAGAGTTTCAACAAACGAGTTCAAAAGTAGATACTTCACGTTACTCACGTACCACTGAATGTAACACGAGTACGTAGCGCAGTTGAATAAAATAAAATAAAGCCGAAAATTTGGTCTAGAGGGCAATATTATGTGCTGCACTCTACGAGTGGAGCGATCGTACCTAGGATTTTCGAAACGAACGGTATTCTTATCTCAATCCTTTCACGCGAGGGATCAATTGATTTGATGGTAACGTGACTGGAAATGAACATCAATAGACTCTCGTGATTCCTGCACCGAATGAAAATCAATGAAATGAAAGTCCAGTGGGGGAAAATAAACTCGCGGGAGTACCTCACGTGTCATAAATTTCCCCTTTTTTTCTCATTCGACTTTTAAAATTTTAACTTGGGTAACATGCGGACGACCGGAGACGAGAAAAATCGCGGTTAAATTTGAATTTATTTAGCCAATTGCTGTGGAAATTACGGTGGCTCTGGGGGGTTAGGCCAATCGTAAAAGCATCCGGCGATTTATCACCTGAATAAAAAAAAAAGTAGCCACCATGTACGTGTGGTACATCATGACTGATGAGGGAAAAATGGTGGCAGAGTAACGATAATAAATCTGGAAATAATCAAACGACGCGAGAGTGGACTGTCAGTGGCCTTTGATGTCTAGTGGAATGACCCGTGTCCATTCGAAGTTCGAACTCCCCCCTCTCCCCCACATGGGACACCTGGTCTCATCTCCTTTGGCCGTAAATACCCTGTACCTGACATTGTAATACTCTTTGCACCACTCTCTCGTTTTTTACTTTGACAAAGTGCCAGGAAACCATAAACAAAAAAGCATTTCCATTTGCTCGTCGCTCAAGCGTTCTTCCAACTTTTCTCTTCCACCTCCTCTGATGTACCTTTTTCACGTCTTTCTGTATCTCCTGTTTCCACTCTTTTTCAGTGCTTTATGCCCAGCTATGTGCACTATTCCCCTCTTCTGGATTAAAGTTTCCACAACCACGTTGGATTACTCAATTTCACATTTCGTGTTCTTTGAAATTTTTTTTTCTTCATAATTTAATTTTGTGATTTCAAAGATGTTCGTGAGGATGAGAGCTTTCAACCAGGTTGAAGTGGTTAATTTTACATTTCGTGTTCTCTGAAATTATCATTTTTTACATAACTGGAGTTGGTTTCAATTGTGAGTTCTCAGTTTTTTTATGTTTTCAAAAATTCGAATATTCGAATAGTCATTTTAAAAAATCAACACGAAATGTTTTACTGCGATTGTTGGATTTTTTAAAATGATTTTGTACTTACAGCAGCACATTCATTCATTACAGCAGCTCGTTCATTTTTCAGCGTGAAGCCAAGTAATTTCATGAAGAAAAGTAATTGACGGAGAACAAGAGTTTTCCATTATTCTTCAAAACAAAATATACGGTTATGCGGTTGTTTTTAAAATTGAGAGACATCTCTTCAATTAAAAATTCATTTTTCCTATCTGAAAATTTGACGCCAATGTTTTTGTCGAGGAGGTAAAAAAATTCTGGTAAATTAATTAAGCTAATTAAGGTAAAAAATATGAAATGATCAGTTTTCCACATTTTTTTTTAAATAAAATTTTTGAACAGTTCAGATGATCAGTTTTCCACATTTTTTTTAAATAAAATTTTTGAACACTGTGTGTTACGTGATGAATAGAGTCAAGGGGTGATTTTCTTCATGTCTTGAGATAACATATCCGGTTCTTCCTATTTTACAAATGAAACGAGGCATCTTAAAAAATACTAAACCACAGTACAATATTACCACCACATAATATAACTTAAAAGAAATATCTCACCTTATCTTACATGTATGAGGGCTTACACGGGTTTTATAAGCGTCATATGTGTATTTTATGGGAGTCATAGAACCTGGATAATATTCCCATACACATAAAAAATATACAAGTGTATAAGTGTCATGTCATGTTCTTATGTGGCTTGCTAGAAAGGTATTATGAAGAGGATTTGTGTTTTGTTTCGTAATCTCTGCCTTCGTGTCCCTTCAGTTTTTCGCTTGAACTTGGAGCAAAATCTAAATAAATCCTCCCATAAAAAAATCCAATAATGTTTAAACTTCCACCTTTTACGATCACAGCCCAGATTAGTCTCAAGTAAATATGTTTCAGATATTAGAATTTTTTTACTCTCTATACCTTTCCCAACTCCCAGGTACTTCAAGCACTTCCAATTCTGCATACGATCGATATTTTCGCTCGGGACTATTGAACCAGAAACCCCGAATTCTGATGGTACAAGGCGCGACGTGTTATATATCACCGACGACTCAGTCTCGTGGTTGGCGTGCGAGCACGAAAAAGCTCACGAGGCCAGTGTATTGGTGAGTGATAGTAAACCAAGAGAGGGGTCTCCGACACCGTCATGTGCAAGTAGTAGAGCCCAGTGTGAGCTTGCAAGGGAGTATGTATCAGGGAGTTGCGCGCCAGCGCGACAGAGTTCACCGACCCTTTGACAGTCAGTCGCCAGTGTGAACTACAATTTAGCGATGTGCCAGAATATAGCTGCCGTCATCTTCTATTATCTCCACTACACTGTCATTACACACTTCATGAATTTTCCCATCAGAGTCGATATTAATCCCCGTGGACTGTGCTCACGTACTTCACAAATAATAATGAGCAAAGCCCAGACAATTTAATTACACCAAAATGATCATTAAAATCATGAATAATCGACCCAATGCCCCTCTCTGATAATTAAACCTAGGAACATTAATGCATATATCACACTGTTAGAAATTCTTCGAAATTTCATGAAAAACATGGTTTTAATTCTCGTGAGAGTGACATTGAATCCAATTTAGGGTAAAATTCAAGGAAATTCATGAATTTTCAGTGGAGAATTTCACAACTTGATTGAATTTTCAATTTTTTCCTCAATTTTCCGAATTTTTACGACAGAATTGAACTGAAAAATCCAGTATTTTATTGATTTTCAGATCATTCCAACCGAAAATCAATGGAATATTGGATTTTTCAATGACAAAATTTCCTAAAATTTGAGTGAAAATTAAATGTGATTCTGCGGAAAACTTTAAACAGCGCATGGAAAACTAATTTCAACCAAAAAAGTGTAACGTAAAAAGGGCCGTGCCAGACCCCATGACTGATAATTCATTTTGTCCATCGTATATTTTTAAATTAACGTCGTCATGACTACGTGGATGGGTACACTAACGTGCACTATACCCAAAGTGTCTCGCGCTCTACAGTGGTCGTTAGAAGCGCACGATTAGAGTCCCCGTGCCTCGTACACATGGGTTGTTCATCCTATATCCAGCTTTTACACACGTTTCACCCACTACGTGCATGCACACCGGCCATTCGCTTCTCTCCATGTGTATTCACAACTGTCCCCGTCTCCCTTGCTCTTTCACACTTGACGGCAATTCGGGCCGCCCGACGGAGGCAGACGAGTTGCGCCGAAGCAGTAGTAACTGCGTCGCGAGGGCAACCACGTTTCTACCCTCAGTGTGCCGTGCGGGTGGGTTGCACAGCGAACGCGTTCTCAAGACGCGGAGCCGGCGTCTCTCATCTGCGATACATCAATCGCACGCATTTTTACACGCAATCAGTCATCCTTCCTGTTTTCATATTGTCGATTAATTTCACTGCATTTCGGTAATTCGGCTTCCGGTTTTTTTTTTCGCCATCTCGGGGGAGGATTTATTCGTGGGGAAGAGTCATCTGTTGCTGGAGTTTGTTTTGATAAAGTTGTGGGAGATTTTTTTATTTTTATTGCTCAATGTGGAGATGATCGTAAACGACTGGATAACTTTAATGTGGTGAGAATTTAGTGATAAGTTGGTACTGAGGAATGCGAGGAGGACTCAATGGCGATGTACACTGACGAGGTAATGATTTGGTGATGGAATAGTGCTTTTGGATGTCACCAATGTTTTTAGTTTCTTGACGTTAGTTTTATTCACTATAGTTTAGTCCCACGGGGTGATTGAGACGGAAGGGCTCTTTCATGTACCAATCGCAGTTACGATTTATTTATGGCACGTGGTGCTCACTGGGCCACCGATATCGTCTATGTGCCGAGACCCTGTTGTTTTTCCGCTTCCTTCATTCGGGGAATTCATGGGAGGATGAATACTTTATCCACGTGGCGTCGAGACGCCGGGCTATGCCTGCATTTTAATACCCGGTTATCTTGGCGCGCGATTAAATATGGAGTTGGGTAATTTAATAAGGAATATGGGGAGGTGTCATCATGTAGGTTCGTTGTGTCAGTGAATGTTTCATTAGTGGGGCCAAGGCTCACGCGGTAAACGAGATGTTCATTAGTTATTTTAATCAAAATTTGTGACGTATTCTTGGGGACTTTTGAAAGCTGTCGTGTACCGGGTTAACGGTCTTTGAAATTTAGGCAATCGATGGATTTGAATTATCAATGAGTGAGTTCGAATTCAATTTAAGATGAAATCGTTCAGGGAGTCTATTATTCAGCTTGGAAACTCGAGAAAATTGGGGTTTCCGTGGGTGACGATCGGTCATATTTCAATGATATCTGGGATTTTCGAATTCATTCGGAGAGATGGCTGTCCGAATTTTTGAAATTTGCAATGATTCTCATAGCGCTTTTCTTGGCGCGATTTTTTTCCAACTTATCAGAGTGTTTATTCGAAATTAATTTTTTTGTTTCGAATTTTGACGTGTTTCTTGGGGACTGAAATAACCTCCAACCCTTCACCACTCCTTGCCTGATGGGGTTCAATTATTTTATCGAAATTTCAATTCCCGAGAAATACGTCGAAATTGAAAACAATGAAAGTTGTTTCAATGAAACACACTCGGATAAGTTAGAAAAAAAAACTGTCAAGAAAAGCGCTATCAGTGGCAAGTCCACCATACACTGTTGGAAATTTTTTGACATTTCATGGAAGATACTATAGTAAATCTCATGAGAGTGACATTGAATCGAATTTGGGGAAAACATGGTTATGAAATTTCAAATTTTAAGTAGAATTCACGGAAATTCACGAGTTTTCAGTGAGAGTGAAATGGAAATTTTACAACTAGATTGAATTTTCAATGGAGCATGAATATTGAGAAACAAAATGACATAAATTTTCAATTTTTCCCTGAATTTTTCAGATTTTTTTGAATGTTCAATTATAGTGGAACTGAAAACTCAAGTATTTTATTGATTTCCAGATCATTTGAACAGAAAATCACTGGAATATTTGATTTTTAAATGCCAAGATTTCCTGAGATTTCAGTGGAACTTGAACACGTTAGAAATTTCCGGAATTTGGCACGGAAAATTTAGACAAAAATTTTAAACAGTGCACAATAGAAATTTTATTGAGCATTGAGTTTGGAATTCCGTAGTTGAGTAATGAACGGAGTGGAAATTGACACCGCCATGCTGTCAACTTAAACATGGTGTGAAAAATACAAATCCACTCAGTATCAAAATTTAACTCGGAGCTGAGGGTAAATTGGACTCCTAAAAAGAGTCGATTTTAACACCGAAATATTCAATCCCTCCCGCTGGGAGGCATTAACCCGTGTTTTTTACTGCGCAGTTCAAAATTTCCACCAATGTATATATCCATATCAGTGTATGTATCCGTGATTATACCTGGGACGATTATTACATTCTATTTTAGTCGACTCTTCTGCCCTTTCAATTCCATTATTTTCCATTGTCATTAAACGTCTGTGATCATACATGCATTTTAGGTATCTCCTTTGCTTGCTATTCTTGGACGCTAGGGACTATTGAATTTTCTTGTAATAAGGCCAAGCACGGATGAGTGAATTTAATGAGTTTGTGGCCTATTGAATTCGAAATATACTGGTCAAACATGCAACTGTTCTCCCAATCTGTGTTTCCTTTCACGGAAATTTCAACTTCTCTTTCCTCTCCCTCTTTATCCAACCGGGAATAAAGGATTTAATGAATTAATTAAAAAGAAGCATTGAGCAAGGAGATGGGGAGCCGAGAGTTCCATTCGAAATGAAAAAAATATGGTGCAACCGTTATTGTGCTATTCGATTCCACTCTATTGTTGTGGTTTGACTCGGACGAGCAGGCGGATCTGTTAATTTTTTATGGGAAACTGCGGAGCGTTGCCGTGGCAACCAAGTTTCCTCTGTTCTAGTGATCAGACTGTCAGAAAAAATGAAATTTCATGGATACAGTAATTTCCAGAAGACTGACGTTGCATTGAATACGGGGAAAAAAAGATTATAAAATTGCAGGGTTTGGCTAGGACTCAAGAAAATTCATAAATCTTCAGGAGAACGATAGTGAATTCAATTTAGGGGGAACCGAGACCAATATTTTGATAAAAGATGAATTCAAATCGGGAAAATGTAAAATTTACCATTTAAGGAAATGTAACAACGCAGTAAGCAAAACAGTTTGGTGTAAAAATTGGACTCAGGGCTAAGGGTGATTTGGACTGTCCCAAAAAGTACACGGAGAAAATGAAATAGTAAAGATTGTTATGTCGGAATCTGAACATAGTAAACGTTACCGGAGTCTTGTAAGTATTTCTATGGACATGGCAATGGCTACCATGGAACATCGTAATGGTTACTATGGGGCATAGTAAGCTTCGCAATGGTAATAGGTACTATGGACATAGCAATAATTGCTATATTACATAGTAAGTGTTACTATGTGAACATAGTAAACTTTACTATGATTCATACTAGTGAGCTCTACTCACTAACACATAACCGCTGTTATGCTAACTACTGTTGCATAGTAACCGTTACTATGTTACAATTATAGTAAGCGTTACTATGTGACGTAGTAGAGCGCCGTATGTTAAGTAAAATGTCCTATAACACAATGAAATTATTCTAAGCAATTAAATACCATCAAGGAATGAAACATAAGTAGATCAATGTGAGACACAGAAATATCATTGAATCAGCAACAAGAATTTTCTTGTTGTAAGAACTATTGAAAAAGAAATTATATTTCTGAATGAAATAATGTATCTATTCCGAGAGATTAAATTTCCGTTTGCATTTTTATTCATATCAAATAAATAGTTTTATAAATGTAAACCAATGCTTTTGTCATACAACTAAAGACTTTATTAGTTAGAAATGGAATCGTTATTTAGATGGCGAAGGAAAAGAACTATTGATGTGTAATAATTCTTTGTTTATGAATACATCGAGAGGCAATCGCGAATTTCAACGGGTTATTTTAGAGATACTTTCTATATTCATAGCACCATTTTTCGTTCACATGGTAATTATTTCTATGGACATGGTAGGCATTCCTATGTAACGTAGTAACTATCACCATGGGACATAGTAAGCATTAATATTGAACATCGTAAAGATTACTATGTAGGAACAGTTGAAAATCCTTTTACTATGTTACCATAGTGTTATCTCCTATGGCCATGGTAATGTTAACTATTTAATTCTCTCCCTGTAGACTTCAACACCGACATATTCAACCCCTCACTGGAGAGATTAACACCAATTTTTTTCAACCGTGTAATTCATCTTCAACTTTTCCCTCCGTGTAATAAAAAACTCAATTTTTATCTGCTGAAAAACAGTGAACGATCATAGAGTCGCACTGTCTCCCTAATTACTCATTATAATTATCTCACGTTTGTTTGTTCGCCCCTCGTTTCTCATGTTGAGCTAAAAATAATGAAGAAGGTCGCATGAGAAAATGAAAGGGCACAGCAATTTGGTTAATATCATGTCTTATATGATGTTTTCTTTGTCGCCACGTATCAAGATCAAACGTGCTTTTTTTACGATACTACATAAACTCTAAGAATAGCGTATGCGTGATAAAAGAGTAGTGTTGATATCGCCGGGCAGAATGCGGCGCACGTTCTAGTAGAAATGAGATACCTCGGGGGGTATGGTCAGACACAGTGGATGTTTGTATTGAAGTACTCCATTCCATCCCAGAGAGTGATTCTGAGCGACTGTTTGGCTTTTGACGAAAGTTGTAGGTCAAGATTGAGGGACAACAGGGAGAGAAAAAAAGGAATAGGTGACACGGAAACTGGAGCGTGACAATGACAAATTCGTTGGTATTCTCGGCGTGTTGAAAAAAAAAAAAAAACGGGGAGAGGAGAGAAGCAGCCTCGAGGCCCTTGGCTTCCTTCACTTCCGCAGTTACATGTGTTGTATAAAGCGTGACAGGAGGGAGGACGGTGGATGAGAGGGAGACACTGGTAGATACCTCGTACGCATGACAACGGAGTGTCAACACAAACATTCATTTACATGTTCTTCTCGTGGCTGGGGATAAATTTTCTCGGGACCGAACCGCTGTATATTCTACACTGTTTGCTGTTAAGCTGGGGGATATAATGTGTGTGAAATATCGTGGAAATGTAACCAGATGGCAGTGGAAATAAAACAAAGGGGGATGAAGTATTTACGTGAGTTATTAGCAGGCGAGAAAAATATCGGATGATTCTTCAAGATAAAACGACTGACAGTGTGTGAATGGGAGGATCTGTTGGGGCTACAAGGGGGAAGAGGGGGGAAGGATTTTTAATTGTAAAGAAAAAATGTTTGTATCATTCTTGAGACATCAAATATTTGTCATTTCGTGCAATTTTCTATCCACTTGTATTGATAAAAAAAATTACTCTGGCAGTCCATTATTTTTATCAGATCGGAATTCGAATATATTTGCTTCATCATTCTTTATCCAGAATGATCAATATGAAAGCTTCTTATTGAATTCAGGGGTTTCCTCATGATTTTTTATTCATGGAGAACACACGTCAAATATCCCGCTGCCTACTTTCAATCATTCTGCTGTTCGGGGTGAGGCCTGGGTTTTATGAGGGAAATGATATTCAGAAAAAATATTTGTTTTTCTGTGTTATCTACTTGATTGCATACAAAATATTTTTCTATTTGTAAGAAACTCGAAACACACCGTTTGGAGAATAACTCTGTGATTTTTTCATGATTTTCCAATCATAAGGAAGATACCCGAGTCGAGGATTTGGTTCTGATTGGACGTACACAGGTCTTTCAAGATCTCTCCAGACCTAGATGGACCTGGTAAGTCCTAATAACTTCTGCGACGTACTTTTCTAGAGACCATTCGAATCCTCAGTTCTTTTCGGTCCTGAGAAGTCCTCCTCGATGCTACCGAGAACGCGTGATTTTACGAGCGGGTGAAGGGGAAGGCATGTATGCGGAGGGTTGAAATTTGTAGCCAACGAGGAGACAGGGTTGCAGAATATATTTTAGCCACCCTCATCTCCCCGTTTGCAGGCGGTGTTTAAATAAAAAATAGTGAACGTTGATTCTGTATTTATTGACCCCCTGATGCCAATGAAACCCTCGGAGGTGACAGAAATGGGGAAAAAAAATTTTTCATTTTCACGTGGGTCAAGGGTCAAAGTCGATTTTCGCCAAAATTGAATTTTTTCGCCAAGTGAAAGTTGATTCTGTATTTTCTAACAATTCTGATGCCAATGAAACCCCCGAAGGCGCGACAAAAGTCGAAATAAAATTTTTTCTTTCACCCCGAGCCAAAGAGTCAGATTTTCTGTTTTTCCAGAGGGAAAGTCGACTTTCACCAAAATCGAATTTTTTAGCTGGGTGAGCGTTGATTCCAACTATTTGAGCGACGGGCTATTCAGAACTCTCAAAAGTATGTGAAAAAAGTGAAAACTGAAAAAGTTTTTTTTTTCAAATTTTCAAAGGGTCAGATTTTCGGTTTTTCCCGGGGAAGGTCGACTTTCGCCAAAATCGAATTTTTTAGCCGGGTGAACAGATCCGATCAATTAGCCCCTCATGTATAGATATTCCAAATTTTTATTTTTTTCCTCATTGAAATAGTTTTGAGCTAATAAAAAACATTTGCTAGTTAGTACTTTTTTTCAAATAAATTTTTGAAAAATCACCTCTGAAAAAAAGGCGTTATCCCCTCTGTTTCATTATTTCCAAAAAATTTTATCATCAATCGATAGAAAATTGTTTGAAGATTTTTGCGAGTCAAGAAAAAATCGTCAATGCAATCCTATTATTGTGTAAATTAACAATTCCAATTTCAACTGAAAACCAGAGTTGATGACCAGAGTTTGTAACAGAGATGTCAGATAAGATATGAATGTTTTTTTGGCTCAAATGAAAGAGCGGCTCGAAAAATGGCCTGCAGAAGTCTTTAAAGATGACAAATGTCTCTAAAGATGATGTCTGTTTTCAATTGAAAAGCGCAATTGTGACAACATTGTCCAGTGGGGTCTAGGAGTCTCCCCTGGTTCAAAACCATCTTTAGAGGCCCTAGCACGCTATTTCTCGACCCGCTCTGTCATTTGA
>NW_021683643.1:2457831-2493121 GCF_001412515.2 Diachasma alloeum
CATACATGCATCTCCCCTCCACCCTCCCGTGAAATGTCGATTTTCGAGATTAAAAAAAAAACAATAATTGCATTTTTTATTTCAATAACGCATGAGTAAATAGGGATATGAACGCAGATTTAATATAGGCCCATAGAATTACGGGGACCGGCAAGGATTTGGAAAGTCTGAATGCAAGTCCTGCTTACACCTAACAAGTGCTGAAGTGGGACATAACCAGAGGTAGAAAGGTCTCGGAAGCACTTGGGAAGAGGCTTCCCAAGACCTATCCAGTCCTGAACGGAGAGACCTGAGTAGAATTTGTCAGGTCCAATTATTCGACTCGGGTACGTCAAACATCAGATTTGACATCTCTAATTGTATCAATTGTACAAAATCTTACAAAAAAGCTTGCAGTCTACTTGTTCCAATAGATAAATATTCTTCTATCCAAACTGCTATTTATAGTGGATACATGAAGAAAATAAAATAGTTAAGATGACTATATCTGGATCAGAACATAGTAAACATCACCATTGTTTTGTAAGTATTACTATGGACATGGTAATGACTACCATGGAACACCATAATGGTTACTATGAGACGTAGTAACCAGTAGGTTATTATGGGACATAGTAAACTCCTCAATAGTAATAGGTACTATGGACATAGCAATAATTACCATGTTACAAAGTAAAGCTTACTATAGTTACTATGTAAACATACACTATGTTACTATGTGTTACATAGTAAGGTTTACGGTGTTAAATAGTAAGCTCTACTATGTTAACACATTACTATGTACCATATTACTATGTTACATAGTAATGTTAACCTAGTGTGTTACTATGGAACATAGTAAGCATAAGCATGTGGCATAGTCAGCATTACCATATGACATAGTAAGCATTATCATGTGACATGGTAAGGATTACCGTGGGACATAGTAAGGATTACTATGTAGGGAGAGTTGAAACCCCTTTTACTATGTTACCATAGTAATCTCTTCTATTGCTATGGTTATATTTACTATTTAATTCTCACCGTTTAAGAATCGAATTACATTCACTCCGTCATTTAAGAAAATCAACACGATATGTTTTAATGCGATTGTGGGATTTTTTAAAATGATTTTGTACTTACAGCCGCACATTCATTCATTACAGCAGCTCGTTCATTTTTCAGCGTAAAGCCAAGTAATTTCATAAAGAAAAGTAATTGACGGAGAACAAGAGTTTTCCATTATTCTTCAAAACAAAATATACGGTTTTTTAGAAAGTTTATTTAAAACACTTGTTTTAATATAGACATATTGTCCTATTCAAACTACTGTTTTGGGTAGATAACAATCGAATGACATTAATTATTTTTATCGTAAAAAATCAACACGAAATGTTTGGATTGGATGAACATATTTTTTTAATACTTTCGTACTCATAGAGGACACATATGAAACATCATACTTTGCATTTATTCATTTTTTAAGAGAAAAAAAATATGCCACGAGTTCTCCACACGTAATGTTTTAAAAAAATGACAATTTTACATTATTCTCAAAGACCACAATATTCGTATTTCTAAAAACATGACATCCACTTGTTTCAATGAATCAAAAAATTTATCCCATTCATTACTTTTTTGATTCCAGAATTCAAATACCTTTGCTCCGTCATTCTCGTTTTATCACAAAAAAAATCAACACGGAACGTTTTCACAAAAGTCCGTGATATTTTAATGATTTTCAACGTTTTGTTGACTATTTCTTCTATGGAAAACCAATGGAGGGCAAGCCGATTGTTCGGGCAGGATTTTGTGTAGCAAAAAATATTGAATTTCACAAAAAAAAAAAATTTGATAGCCAACGAAACGAAAGCTTCCCATTATTCTCAATAAACAACATATCAGTTCCTCCTCAAAATCTGGCATCCATTTGTCGGAATAAAAATATATTCTCCTATTCAATCTCTTATTTGTTTTCCATCAGAATCCAAATACACTCACTCCGCCAATTTATTTCATCAGAAAAAAATCAACACGAAATGTTTCCATGGAATTCAATGAATTGTTACAATTTTTAGGTGTAGTTAACTCTCATTGAAGATTATTCCTCTAGGCAACGAATATAGGAAAATTTTTTACAGTGTAAATCAGTGTAAATTGTGGAATTCGTTGAATGGGAAAAATCCTGGATTTCGCGAGAGGTAAATTTTTCAATAAAAAACAAATATAATCCATTGCAGAATTTTGCATGTTTTCGAATGAATATTTTAGGCAGGCATATATAGGAGTATCGTAGAGCGTCAACGATACTCCTAAGTTAAAAATAATTTCACGCAGATAATTCTCAAGTTCGACTGATTTGTTTGAATAAAAATAACACCTTAGGTTTTTTGATTAATCAGAATTTTAAGATTTTTACAATGAGTCAAACGTTTTAATTGATTATTGGATTACCGTTCATAAATAGAATTTTGGTATATTAATGGATTAAGATTTAACATATCAGGAATGATGAATCCATGACGGATTTACATAATTTGATATTTTATCTTCAGCGTTGATGTTTGAGGCTTATTGTTTTGTTTATGAACAATTGAAATTGAAATAATATCACATGTGTTGATTATGCTAATTGTTCATGAAATATTATAAATGGATAAGATTGAATATTGGGTGATAAATACATTGTATGTTCCTTGAGGAACTGCTAGAGCAGCAATGATGTGAATTTTCTCAGACGTGTTACGACACCTCTCTGTGGGTGTATTTGGTACAAAGGGCCTCTTTGTTACCACATTTCGGGTGTTTGGCTTTAGTTTCGGAGCGAGAAACTGAAGTAAACTGCCGACAACGATGGATTCAAACAACTCGAGAAGTATTCAAAAGTTACAGTTTGGTTGAAATTCACGTTTCGAGTTGAGACTTTTGAAATCATTATAAATTGAATAAGTTGAATAATAATTTTGAATAATTAATAACTGTCCAATAATATCAATAAATATTTTATTCTGAAACAGAACACATATTTCTCTATGAAAAATTTCATTCGCTTTTTCAATTAAAGAAAGAAATGCACCGAAAGAAAAATATTATTTCGAGATTTGAAAGGTCTCAAAGTAAAATTTTCAAAACTCTCGACTTGAAATTATGAGTTTTAAAGTAAAGCTTGTTTTCTGAGGTGTATACTATTTGGTTCCAACCATTATTTTTGTAACGGATTTGTATCTAGACCTATTCGTTCCTTTTTTTTCCTATGAAAGAAAAAATTCGACGGGTTGTTGTTCGCTCGCTTCCATTGCGGCTGGGTTGGAGTGGGTGTGACCCATTACGGGTCGAACGAATAACTTCCCGACTAATTGTCTTTCCTTCATTCATTAGAATTGAATTTTTCTATACAACTTATTCTATTGAGATACTTTCCATTGAATTGTCTCGGCTCAAATTTTCCAAGTTGTTTTGTTTGATTTTCATAATGAAAAAAAACAGAAAAATAGAATGAAAAAAATAATAATAATGAAAACAATTGACCTATATTGAAAAATCTCTGAAAAGTTTCAAATTGAAAAATTCATGTTCGAATTACTCCGAACACGCTGAAACGATTTTGCTGGAATTTCACTCCTATTTTGATCATACAAAGTTCCACCAATTATGATGACAAGAAATCAAACTCATCGTTTGTCTGAGAGGAATAATCGAATTTATAAAAAAAATGTCACTTTTAGACGTTTTTTCACAAGTTTTATTGCAAAATCATAAGAACCGCGGAGGCGATGTTCTTCAGAATCTAATCAGTTCTAAATTACATGAAAACACATCTATTGCGTAAAAAAAACTTGAATCGCATCGTGTTTTCGAGAGAAATCGTAGCACAAAATTTTGGTCACATACACACACCCACATACACATACAGACCGGTTTTAAAAAGTGTCGGGAGAGTTTCTAGGGGTTATGAAACGTCGAGAAATCATGAAATGTCCACAATCGATTTTCGGGGTCATTACAATAACTTCCTTCGAGTAGGGAAGTTAAAAATATAGAAAAACAACGTTTTAATCGCATCTACTAAATAGTTTGTAGTTTTTTATTCATGCAGACCATGAGAAGCAGCACCAAAACATTATTTTTGCACCTCTCAACACTGCATTTTCCACCCGAGAATTAATATTCTCCTACAGTCAAATATGTGTACTGCAGATTGTGATATAAATTCACGGAAGCACAAGCCCACACAAAGCAGTATGATTTATCACGATACGTTTCATGCTCAGATTCTCTAATGGCTCTTGCCTACCTCCTCCCTCAATCCGCTCCCCCCCTTCTTCATCTGACATTACTCCATTACCCCTGGATTTTCGTATTAATTATTCCGATCTCGTAGATTTCCGGATTCCTTCTCGGGCGATTACACGTCCCCAGTGGGGTATAAATCCAAAAATTAATTGCAACCCGAGTTTATTATTCACCGGGAGAAATGATGTGTCGAGGGGATGTATAATCTGATGTATATGAAATTTTCATATTGGCTGAATATTAGGAGAAGATGGGACAAAGTGCAATGTGTGTCATCGACTTAAAATCCCAATATCTCTGTTTATAAATAAAGATAGCAAGATACCAAGTTAAGAGTCTCCAACAGCGGAATAACATGTTTCCACAAATAAAAAATTGGCCTCCAACAATGGCTAGAATTTTGTCCCTACTTTCCTCTCCATATGGAATGTAAAATTAATTAAACAATAATCGAGTGAAGTTTTTATAACAAAAAAACCAAACGTTCAGGAGGATCGTGTATATTTAAAATGTTCTATCCGCCCCACAGAAGACCAGAATAACCGGGGGAATTTTTATCCACTAACCCAAGTTTCAATGTTGAACTGGAAGAGCATAAATTTACATGGCGATGAAGGACTTTGCAAGTTAGGATTCCCTTGCAAAGGCACAGAATGAAGTGAAAAAATAAAAATGAGTTGGATGGATGGATTGAGGGTGAGCATGAGTTGCTGGAATATACAGCGTTCCTCGTGGTTGAAAGGCAACATAACGAAGTTGAGGAGTGAGATGCTGATTGGAGAAACCATTTAAAACTTCTCAGCGAGGGGAGGGCTTCGCGCTCGGAGCGTCGAACTCCATTCTCTAACTATAGTTTGTGGAGGAAAAAAAAAATTCCTGACCTCTCCAACAATGTCTATAGAACCAATTCAATTCAGTGGTTTTTTTTCACGATGAAAAGAATGCAATGTCCTCGGAATTACTGACTTTACTGGCGAGGAGCATAGCAGGAAGAATCGTACTTTTAATCCATTATGAAAGTCGAGTTTTGTGCATTAACAGGAAATAATAATTTATTCGACGATTGATTTCCAAGTACTAGGGCATTAATTTGTTAAAATCCTTTTTGGTAATTGTAGACAGAGAAAAAAGTTGGAGAATAATTATTGGTGATAATGAATATGTCAAGTTTTGCACACGAAGAAAATAAAATAGTAACGATTACTATGGCGGAATCCGCACATAGTAAACGTTACCAGGGAATATCGTAATGGTTACTATGGGGCATAGTAAGCTCCTCAATGGTAATAGGTACTATGGAGATAGCAATAATTACTATGCTACATAGCTTTAGAATTTTATACAGTAAATCTTACTACATAGCATAGTAATTATAATAATTATTACTATGGAAAAGGTAATGGCTCCCATGGAATATCGTAGTAGTTACTATGGGCCGTATTAATGATTACTGTGGGGCATAGTAGGCTCCTCAATGGTAGTACAACTACGGACATAACACCAATTACTATGTTACATAGTAGAGCTCCCAATGTTATGTAAAATGTCCAATAACACATAATGAAATTATTAAAAATAATTAAAGACTATGTAACATAGTAACCATTACCATGGGGTATAGTAAGCATTACTATGGACATAGTACGCACTACCATGGGACATAATAAGCATTACTACGGAACATAGTAAGGATTACCATGTAGGGACAGTTGAAAACCCTTTTACTATGTTACCATAGTATTCTCTCCTATGGCCATTGTAACTATTGAATTCTCTCGGTGCAGGATAAATATTTCCAAGCACTTGCACCAAGGATTTTTCCTGGAAAACTTTACGCATTTTTATCAAGGAATACTTAATATTCTTTCATCAATACTTGGTGTCTAAGACCACAATGTAATTACAGTTTCATCCTCCACTACCCCGTCAAACTAAATCCCGACCTTTTCAATAATCCAACCTCCACCGCAGTCAGTGGCAGTGTCACAATGCGTGAGCAAAGCACAAAGGCGAAGGCCTCCAAAATCACTCATTCACAATTCCACCGCTTTTCAATGGAGACCTCGAGCATATCGACCAGGCGCTATCAATTGGTGCTATTGGCTCTCGGAGGCCTGTTGGCGGGAAACAAACACCTTCGCCAAGGTCAATGAAGAAGAAAGGATACCACGAAAGTGCTAATAGAGTATCTGTCTCGAGTGGTTGTACAATGTTTCTCCATTTTCCTTAGGATTCTCGACGAATAACAAAACAAGTGCACTGATAGAACGATTCATTTATTCCAAACGAGATTCCTATTTTACTAAAGATGAAAGAAACGTGAAGTTGTTTTATATCGAAATATCTCGAAACTGCCTGACCGCTAATCCTTAATTCTGATTGGTCAATATGTGACACGAAGTTATTCACAAAAAAAAACACGCGGCATTTTCAAATTCTTCAGTGACATAATTTCAAATTCTTCAGAGGTAAATTTTTTTTTCACGTCATATATATAATATGTATATTTCACATGTATATATATCATCGGTGAAATTAATAAATTCTGTCCTTTTATGGAGACCGATTATTTTTAAAAATTGAAGATAATTAATTGAAAATGAAAAATTCTTTATCAATTCTTTTACTCTACTTCGCTATTCACTTCAATCATTAGTCGAATTCTCTTTGATTCATTATCAATATTTATAAGGTATTCATGAGAAAATGAAATTCAATTAATTGCATTTCTTCATTTCAACCAATGAAGAGATCAGCGCGCGCATAGATCTTGTCGTTAACTATTAACAAATATTCATTTGGTCATATTCAACTCTACCATTTGTTAATAGTTAACGAATGGTTTACTTGAATGGCGAAATTCAAGTCAAACAAGGCTCCTCAAATATACATTCGCTAACTATTATCGAATGAACATTTGGTGAGACCGAATAGACCCTAACCTCCAGTCAAAATCCATTCGTTAACAATAACTAATGCGTTCTATCAGTGTGAAATATAGTGAGGAAAAACTCGGTCACGAGTCGAGCCGGTGGGCCATCGAGCGGTATCGATCCCTCAATATTTCTAGTCCTCGTTCTCTCATGATTTACTCCATCAATCTGATCCCCGAAACCTCTGATCCCAGCAGCTGGAGTAATTAGAGAGATGTTCGTAGAATTCCTCAAAGATCCCTCGAAATTGCATTTAGTCTCGAAATAAGTTCGACATTTCATCGCGTTAGGGTCCCTATGCGCTCGAGTTGAATTATTGGCTGAATCGAGGTGTATAATTATTAAAATCTATTTATAATCCCTTACTTTTCCGTATAAATGCGTTGGAGCTGGGCCAAGAATGCAAAATTTATTCTTAACTCAGTCATTTCAGGATTCCCGGTGGCTTCCCATGATCTATCGCTGGGTCAACATAGTGCGTTCACAGAGAAAAACTTATGCTGAAAATCACTATTACACGGTTGGAAAAACAATGAAATCTTACGAAGAATAGAAATTTCCAGGAGAACAATGATGAATTTTATTTAGGGGAGAAAGACTCATGGAATTTTTAATTTCAATGAAAGGGAATAATACAGCAAATGAATTTTAATTAATTTTCTGCTTCATCTTCTTTCAATGAAAGGCGATAATACAGAATTTTTAATTTCACTAAAAATTCAATATGATTATGAAGTTTTGGGCAGCAGAAAGACGACAATTCTTCAACTCACTTGAATTACGGGGCCTATTCAATAAATTGAGATTTCAAGAATATATTTCCCTGAAATTTTTTCAAGTTCCAATCATTTTGATGGAATAATTGAATTTGAATTTACTGTTTTGTTTTTTTTTAATGAAATTGTGAATTTTCAATCACAAAATTCGTTAACATTTCCGTGGAACTGTCGCTTTATACAAACGTCCACGAGCTGCACTGAAAATTTCAGGCAATAATTGTCAACAGTGTACCTTGAGTACACGGAGAGAAGTTGGATAAAAATAATATCGAAAATCGTGACAAATTTTAAGTGTAATTCAGTGAAAAAATACTGGTTTTTAGTAGATATCTAACCATTTTCTATGTAAAAAAATACATCTATGGATGCAAAAACTATCATCCTGTTTAGTAAAATTTCCCACACCGGCAGGGGATTGTTTGTTTTGTACCCGTCTGAAGGCCATGGGAACGGACGCATGTGAATTTTTACCAAACGGGTTCAACAATTGAAGCAATTATTCACGTTCACTCAGATAATTTTTAATGGGATACAGGGTAAATTGTACTGTTTCGGTACAAATCACCCTCATGTTTAGTAAATTTTCCCGGGCCAATGGAGTAAAATTCACAATTAATCTCGCACTTTTTTTCCTATTTAAAGATATCCAAGTACCTTTTCCAGTGTGATAGAAACCATACTATAGATTCAGCCATTTTCGATCATCAAATTTGTGAATCAAATTACGTGAGAAAGAATTGAAAAAACTCATGGATATTCAACGTCATTTAAATTACATTTTATACAGAATATTAATTTTTTTACATATTTGTTTTTGGTAAATAAATAATATAAATTGTCTAAACTTTCGGAAACCTTAATTCGTTAGGCATGGACTCCATTTCTGGTACAATTCTGAATACGAATAAATTTGTTACGATTCCGAACAAGCGAATTTTATAGTGGAAAATTGAGTATCTACAAATCATTTATAAAAAATGCTCGTAATTTTCAAAATTGCAATTTTTCAATTAATTGATCAATCTTCCTCCAAAAATAAACCCTCTAATTTTTTCCAGATTTTTAAAATGTTTTCTAACGGTTCAATATTGAGATTGAAATTCCGACCTGCAAAGTTTAAATAATAAATCATTGTAAAATGTCCGGAAACTTCGAGTCAAATGGGGCTCAAATGAAAGCTCTAATGTTCTACTACAAAAGTATAAACGCATTTCACCGAAGAAAAAATAGCCAAAGTACTTGGATATCCTTAAGGTGAAAAAGTACTGGGAATCGAGGTTGCTCCACGATTACTTGACTTGTTTGATCATTTTTCCCCAACTTTTTTCTCCCCCTACTCCCCAGACCTGACATCCTACGTTCTTTAGAAAAGAAATGAAATACGAGTTCACAAACAAAACCATCACCTATTGCAGATGAATTTTATAACGTAAAAAATCCAATATTTCCACCTTTGATACGGATACTCCACTAGTTGGTCATACCTCCCCCGTATGCGGATTACCGTTTGAGATAATTGATATTTTTTTGAGTCCAGTGGGGATATCGTTATCGACACATATTTGAGAAATCGCAGCTGTGAATAGTGGCTGAAATTAAAAGCCCCCAGTATATTTCATATTTTTTTGTAATCGGATTCGATGTATGCACTATGGAGAGTGTCCGGTGCACCGACCACTCGGAGTACACTCGAACTGATAAATGCAGAAAATAGGGAAGTGAGTTCAAATAACCGACTTTCATGCTGCAATATATCGTGGTACACTGTTTTGAACTCTTTTACGGCCATCTTTACGGCTTTCGTGAGCATAAAAAAAATGTTGTACCCTCAGGCGGGCTCTAGTTGCGGGCAAAGAATTGAGTGAGGGCTGTCTTGATTTCATCGTAGCATTAGACAGCAAAATTTTTTATTTCGCATGTCTCCGTTTTTTCGTATCGATCTCTATCGGTGGCGGGATGTTCTATGTTCTTGCACGGAGAGAAATTTTTGATAAAAATTATCCTACCCTTCTATAATAGTGTATCATGAGTCATCGTTTCCTCATTTCTTCCCCGAAATTTAGTAAAAATTGATATATGATGATAAAATTTTATACTACGTTAAAGAAATTTTATCCTGATAAAAATAAAAATTACCGTGCCGGTAGTCCATAAAAACTATTGGACTGGAAGGGTAAAATTTATTATGCGTCAGGATAAAATTTCTCTAAATTCTAATTCTCTTAGAATTCTTAAATGCCTAAAGGAGGTTAGGCGGTATTTGAGGTGAATTTGAGAGGGAATTTCTGTGGTTCCCGGTAGCTTAGTCGGTAAGAGTGCCCGGCGCGTATCTGGGAGACCCGGGTTCGATTCCCGGCTGGGTGAAGCGGAAATTTTTTCTCTCTAAATTCTAATTCTCTTAGAATTGTCTCTTTAGAATAAAATTTGATCACTAAATATTAATTTTTACTAAATTTCGGGATAGAAATGAGGAAACGATGACTCATGATACACTTTTATAGAACGGTAGGATAATTTTTATCAAAAATTTCTCTCCGTGTGGGACAATGATCGTGAACTCAATATCATTTCGTTTTTAGGTGATATTTAAGTGATACTTGTTGTAACGACTCTTCCGTCGCAACGGATTATTGAAATCATTTTAGAAACCATTTATCAGCAATTTAAGAATATATATCAGGTTTCTTTAAACTTGGAGGTTTGGATCCGTCCCCGATGGTTATTTGAAATTGGAATATATTCTGAAATTGCTGATGAATGATTTCTAAAACTCCTGCAATAATCCGTTGCGACGGAAGAGTCGTTACAACAACTTCCTCCCTTTGGATGCAAAAGTTAATAATCCCAGAGAAAATTTTTCCCTCCACCAAAATATTCATACCAACGAGGTAAACTGGATAACCCGCTTGAATAAAAATACATGCCCCGTGATAGTTGTACAGTCGGACAATGTCATTGCCACTCGGCCATGAAAACCGAGAGATTTGTCTCGGAAAAAGGAGCCGTTGACTAGAGAAATAGACTTTGAAAATAAAGAAGGGAGGTCAAGAGGGTAAAAAAGGAGGACTCGCCGAGTGAATCTCACCCGAATGCTCTTACCCCCGCGCTTCATACTCATTAGTCCACGCCCGGTTGTATTCATACAGTTCCCCGGTGATGTAGTTGCGGGGAGTCACTTCTCCACTACATAAACCCCCCCTCGGTGAATTGGTTAGGTACATGCTCACTCGCTCCAGCTACTCGGGCTGTTAATGCGAACCCCGGTGGCCCGGCCCCACTCACTAAAGGTGAAACAGCGGAAGGAGAGGCTGCTCCTCCTACGTTTTTTCCATTCTTCGCAGAGTAGGGACACCTTTGAAAAAACCGGAAAAAAGCACGAAGCTTCGTGAGAGATCTCCATAGAGATAAAATTCTATCATTCCTTTTCATTGCTCCAGACTGAATGAATTCAACATTGCTCCATGTCGAATTAAACAACATGAGGAGAGAAAATAACTTGAAATAAAAACATTGTTTTAATCCAGGAAGTCTACAGTTTCGTGCGGGTTGCACTGAGGATTTGGAGATATTTGATTACATTTTTTAGTTGAATTGCAGGAGAAACATTTGAGAAGTTTCGTAAATAATCAGTAGCGTTAAAATTTTACACTTTTTGGAAATTTTTATCGAGTGACAGTGCCACTGAGTGAAGTAGCAGTAGCATGTGGCGCGGATGTCGCGTGTATGAGGTAAATGAGCCCTGAGAAAGCGGATTGATTTTAAGACAATATTTTCCCAATTTATTTTTCAACTTGACATTTCGGCGCATCATCATTACAACCATTTTTATGACGTGAGAGAGACAGCACCATTCTCGATATCTACCCGAAAAGGTCAGACTTGCAAGCACCCTGAGTAAAGAAGGGCGAGTGAGTTCTGATGTTTCTCTATCGGTAATGAATTATATCGATTCCCAGGTCTTTGTTTTTTCCATGTCGTCAGTCAATCGTCCGCCCAACGCTATAGCTCGTCACCCTTATTTACTCTTACGTAATGTCATATGGAGGCATGTAGAATAGTAACTGGGGGAGGGTACATCGTTAGAAAAAAATTGAAATTCCAAGGACAATCAGGTAGTAATTTTCGCTGGAGTGGCATTAAATTTAATTTACGAGCAAAATGATCATTAAATTTTAAGTTTTAGGTATCATTCGTGGAAACTCATATGTTTCCAGGAGATGTAAGACGAGAACTGAATAATTTACTTGAATTATCAAGTTAACAGTAATATTCAGAGCAAAAATTATCTGAATTTTTGGATTTTACTGAATATTTAAGGAATACTTGGCCTGAAATTTACAGCTTTCATTCATTTGCCGATTGAATTACTGAAAAATTAATGAAGTGGTTGATTTTTTCAGCCAATTATAGCATATCTCAGAGCTTTTTTGAGGTCTTTATTCCATTGAATTTATAGTGAACTTTGACATTTCACGATTTTTTCGTAAAATGATTGCAATGTTCCTCTCCAAATCTTACTAACCTGTCCACGAAATTTTGAATTATTCTGAGAGTAGTATTCAGGATACAGCGGTTTCCTAAAAATTCAAAATACGTCCATAAGAACTAAAACTTCTAATTCTCCATGTTTTTACCAGTGAATAATTAAACAGAAATTTACAGCTTTCATTGATTTTCTCACTGACATTTCGAGAAAATGTCAACGAAAGTCAATGGAAAAATGTGTCTTTTCAATCTAACATTTGTGGAAAATGTGATTATCCTTGACGAAATGACACGTGAAAATTTAAAATTACTTGTGTTCAACTACTTGGTCCAGTAAAAATTAAATTTCAATTTGTGTCTATGTGGGCGGCGACACGTGGACTTCTATTTTTCTCGCAAAAGTCGATGAACTGTGCACATATAGAAATGTTCAGAATAGTTGGGTTGAACTCCGGAAATTGGACTTTTTGCCTGAGAGTTATCGTTGACAATCGAAAGAATCCAGAGGGCTTATACACGAAACTCGTTAAAACGAGGTATAAGTGTTGGGGCCGGGTGATTGCACAGGGTAAATCACCTGATGTTCAAACCCGTCAGTTGATCGAACTAATTGACGTATTTATCCGAAAACAAAGCATTCATCCAGTGAAATATAACCTTTTCCTTCCTGGAGAGGTCATGGAACCTATCCAATACAAATAAAACGAAAGCCAGTTATTTTCGTACTTGTTCGTTTTTTCTTATAAATTGAAAATCGTTCTGTTACTTCTAGATAGATTTCATAGGCGTTTGAGAACAATGGGATATTAGAATTGGATGTTATTCGACTGTGATGTAGACACAATTGAGATTATAAACGTATATTAAACGAAGAAACATTGATTGAAATTCACAACGAATTAATATATCGTACATAGTACCGACGGCGGTGGCTGTGTGGTTACACTGAGAGAAAAATATAATTCTTTTGACTATATTCCATCACCATCGAATTATAGTCAAAAAGTCCTCAACAATTTTTCATGGGTTACGGTAACTATGGCCGGAGAAGTAATTACTACAATGGAATATAGTCATTGCAACTATTTTATAGTTCTCCTCACGATAGATTTGTCATGGTTACTTTTAAACTTTGGTTAGTTCAACTGCATTTTGATTTGCAAAAATTACGCTTGTGAAGTTACTATAATGTTATGTGCCGCATACAAAAAAAAATCGTATCGTTCACCAAAATGCCTCAACTATTTTCTTATTATTTATTTATTTATTATTTGCCATGTATACCCTACTCGGGTTTTTACAAGTTTCCTAATTTGCGGTTATCATGGGCCGATTTCCTCTCCAACCGTGACAACCGTGATGCTCAAATTTCATTCTACGTTAGAGAAATTTTATCCTGACGCATAATAAATTTTACCTTTCCAGTCCAATAATTTTTATGTATATAACAACAAAAATTCTCGAATGTTTGGTAAGTTTTACCCTATCGGTACAGTAATTTTTACTCTACTGGCACGGTAGAGTAAAAATTACTGTATCGATAATTTTTACTTTTATCAGGATAAAATTTTTCTAACGTAGAATAAAATTTGATCATCATATATTAATTTTTACTAAATTTCGGGATAGAAATGAGGAAACGGTGACTCATGATACACGTTTATAGAACGGTAGGATAATTTTTATCAAAAATTTCTCTCCGTGCATCGTGTGTTCAAGAGAAATCGTAGCACAAAATTTTGGTCACATACACGCACACATACACATATCCACACATACAGACCGGTCTCTAAAAAGTGTTGGGAGAGTTTCTAAGGGTCATGAAACTTGGAGAAGTCATTAAATTTCCAGAATCGATTTTCTGAGTCATTACAATAACTTCCTCCCTTCGGGGCGGGAAGTTGAAAATAATCAACGTGACAAACCCATAAAAAATGCAAAATCGAGGAAACATAACCTCGTCATCATCCAATGTCATTTGCTCGACCACTCGAGAATTCATCCGAGATCAATAAAGTCTCATTCTTCCAGCCCGACAGTAGCAACTACTATTTTGGACGAACTCATCAATCCTTAAAATCCATCAAGACACGGAATAGGGCGGAAAATTGTTTTCTCCAATCAAATGTTTTTTCGAATTTCTCTTCCATAAAAATCGAACAAACTCGGGGGAAAAACCGGAATTTGACTTGACGTTGCAGCAGTTAATTTCATGATGGTCAATAAAAAAAAGATTGGTATCCCGACAATAATTCTCACGGACAGACTTTTATTTGTCGAGTTCAGAAGATTGCACGTGTGCCAATCGTCAACCAGCAGAAACAAGAGAAACAGTAAATTCTTGATGCATGTCGTCAAGCCTGCAATGCAATGTCACGCGTCCATGCTCCCCCATGCCCCCGGAATTCCCTTTTTTCCCTGGTGTCTATTCACTTCCAATTATCCTAATGGATAGAAAGTGCTGAATTCCCGGAGAAGGCGCGACTGGCAATTCCACATTCGATTAATTAAGGACCTTTTTTCAGTGTTGATGTAATAACAGTGGGATAAAAAAATTAAATAATTGCAGAGATGTCCTTAATTGCCACTAATGCAATCAAGAATATCCGCACCGGAAATAGTGGAGGGAAAATTCTAGCGTTTAGCACTAGAATCGTGGCGCAGTTCGTTAAATTTTTTTGCGAGTTGTAAAATTAAGTCATTCTAGGATAATGTCACTCCCTTCAAAAAATACCTTTTCTCTGATTTTTAGAGAAAATTCGCTTAGATTCTGTAGAAATTTCACTGAAAACCAGTAAATTCCCTAAATCCAGGTAATTTGTGCCGAAACTATAAACTTTACCATTCATTTTATAGTTTCGGTACAAATTACACTCACATTTAGTCCATTTCCCCAGCTGAGCGGGGAAAAATTCACTATTTGTCTCGCATTTTTCGCCTTTAGACCCAGAAAATTGAATGACGGTATCGTAATTTTTCACAGGAGATTCAGATAAAAATTACGGAACGCTCTGAAAAAATTCCGTGACCGTTCCATAAAATTTCCTACAACCACATTTCGCTCCAGAATTACGGACAAGATATGTAATTTTTATTGAATATTTCTCTCTGCGTGTTAGAAATTTTGATCTGAAATTTCCGTTACACTTTTTGGAAATTTTTATCGAATTTAATTGCCACTGAAATTTCAAGGAATTTTGTCATTGAAAATTCAGAATTGCGTGGAAAAATCGAAGAGAACTGTCAACTTCAGTTCCATTTGTCCCTGATAATGAATAGAACACCAGAAAATCCGGTGAATATATTCTTGAATTTTCAGGACAGTAACACTGAATGCGATTTAGGGGGAAAAAAATCATGAAATTTCTGATACCACTAAAAATTCAATGGAATTCGGTACTAAATATTCATATTAGATTGGAAATTCAAATACATTAAGGAATTCTCGTCATTATGCTGATGAAAATTCTGGAATTTCAGTGAATTTTCAGTGAAGTCTGAAATTTCATGATTTTAATTCCCCTAGATCGTATTCAGTGTCACTGTCCTGAAAATTAGAGGTCAACTGTCCATGGAATTTCATTTTTTTCCGGAAGTCTAGGATGAAAAAAACCTAGAAGTGGCTTCCGCTCCACGATTATATGACTTGTTCGGTAATTTTTCACCAACTTTTTTCTTCGTGCAGGAACTTTTTCCTCTGTGATAATTGCACTTCAGTTTTAACACCCCGAAGTTTCCGAAATTGTGGTTGTAATGAAATAAACAAGACAGTTAAACAAAATCAGTGACGAAAATGAACCGTCGTCTTACCAGAGCCGGGGGGTTTCTACTTGAGAAGAGTCGCTACGGCGAAACTAGAGAGTAAGTTTCACCTTAACGAGTAAGTTACAGATTCATGCGTCTCTACGGAACTGTAGTATCGTTTGACGGAGGATTGTATAGTTCATGTCGAACCAGGTGGTTTAATATTGCAATTAACCAACTTCGAATTACGAATATCGTCGTTTTACGTAGCAATTTCAGCGCCTCTGAGGACAATGCGCATTGCAATTGTGGAGCTGATGCAATAGACAAGTGAAATGCGCCTTTTGCAATGAGCCATTTTCAAAAAATTTGTAATTAAACAAGTGGAAAATTGCTCTTGTATAGTTATTGTACACGGAGGGAAAGTTTCTAGAAAAATTCTAGTACGCCTACGGGAAAAAATCATAATCCACAGGCTGTGAAAAATTCTCGTGCTATTAAGATAAAATTTCTTGGTATTTCTGGTAAAATTTCGGGGGATTTCTGTGACATTTCCACAGAAATACGGGGAAATATTCACGTTTTCCCCAATGAAACCCCCGGAGTCACGACAAATGTCGAATTTTTTTTCACCCCGAGCCGAAGGGTCAGATTTTCGGTTTTTCCAGAGGGAAAGTCGACTTTCGCCAAAATCGAATTTTTTAGGCGGATGAACGTTGATTCCGATGATTTAAGCGACGGGCTGTTCAGAACTCTCAAAAGTATGTGGAAAAAATGAAAACTGCGAAAAAAATTTTTTTACCTCGAGCCAAAGGGTCGAATTTTCGGTTTTCTAGGGGGACATTCGACGTGTGAACTTCGATCCAGATGTTGCATGGGTTAGACACTCAAAATATTGAAAAAAACCACAAGCCATTTACTTTAGTCTATGAAAAATCTATCGTCGGCGAGAAGAAGTAGGGGACCGGCCACATAGGCGTGATCTCTTCGATTGATTTTCGAATTCCTCTAAAAAAAATTGACCGCCATTACGAGTGGAGCAACGCGACAACACCACACAACAGCTGATCGAGGTCGGTAAAGTCGGTGACGATATTTCACTGCTGGAAGCCCATGGACACGTATAACATACACAAACATTCATCTCAATGTTACAACCCCGCTACTAGCCGAAGCGTGCGATGTTGCCCGATCAAAATTCGACTATTTCCACTACAGTCACAAGTCCTCCATTATCTATGAACATTTTCTTTAATTATTGCTTTTGAGACCGGAAAAATACGCCATAACACTTCCAATTCGATGAGAAAAATAATTTGTAACATAAATGATTTATTTAGTCAATTTTATTTTTCTTCTCGACTGAGTTCTCACCACGACAACACGAAAAATCCAAAACTTAAATTTGGACGATTATAATGCTTTCATGCGGAAGCAACAAAAATACAATGAATTAGAAAAAAATGAATATTGACAAATTTAGTTGTTTTCATAATTAACTCGACATCCAACCTTCACAGCCGTTCGAGCGAATCAATACAACATTGATGTTCTCGGAAAATGACCCATTGATATCTAGCATTAGTCCACATGCCTCTCTCAACCCCAAACAAGACAACTATGAAATTCCATATTGACGTGGAGCTATCTAACAAGGCACAACAAACCCAACTGGTTACATAAGGTAACGTCTGCATTCACCTTCTTCTTTTCACTTCAAAGTTTCCGACATAGCCATTAATGACACGGCTAGACCACATGGCGGTTCTCGAAATGAACTTAGCGCTGAGATGTTGCCTCTCTATTTTTCAAAGAAAACACGGTACATAACTTCTAATTTTACGCTTACCACAGGCTTTTCCATACTTGCCGTTGATGTTGGACTTGTGGTTGGCCATCACTGGTGACGATGTCCCCTGAATATACTCGTTCCGTACACGTAAATAGTTCCTTGTAGCTTCATTACTCGTGCGCGTGCACACTGTTTACATTCACTAACACGTTTATAATAATATTTGCGGCAATTTGGAACGAAAGACTGAGTAATTTAGCAGTCGATGACATTCTATTTTTAACTTTCGACTTGTATTGGGCGGTTATTGCAATAGCTCCGAACAACGAAACTGGAAATTTCATGGTGTCTCCACGTTTTATGACCTCTAGGAGTTTGTAGAAGAATGTGGACCTTCCGTGAATAAAATTGTGCACGATTTCTTTGAAGTGCGGTCCCATTTAAATTTTTTTTCATGTAATCAATGCTTCTCCATGTAACTTGAAGCTGCTTAGATTCTGAACACTAAGTAAAGAATATAATTCTGCCAACGAAATTTGTTACAGACAAACAAATGCTCGTAATTTCCCTATAAACTTTCACTATAATTTCACTATTTATTTTGAATTTCAAATTTTGAATTTTGAATTTGACGTCTAGGAATTGAACATTGCATCCAACCGAATTTTTAGTGGATTGAAAATTCAGGGAAATTGTTTTTTGAATTTTCAAATTATTTAATAATTTGCATTATCATGTGGACCTGAAAATTGCAATTCCACTGAATACTCCAGAATTCATCTGATTTTTGAAAAACAAATTACATGAAAATTTCGTGTGAATGAATGATTGTTAACAATTTCATGATTTTTTACTTGAAAGTTCAGGATTCTTTTTCCAAGTGTACGACGTGGGACGAAAGATCCATTGTACTGCTGCCTCGTATCAATAAATCAGTACCGAAGCGGTAAAACGGTTCGAATTTTCTAAGAATATCTCTGAATCTAATGGAGATAGCGAAATATTCGTAATTACCTTTTTCGTAGCCCTCAATTCGCTCTGTAAAATAGGTTGTAACAAAACTTTTCTATCTGTCTTAGATTCCGAGATATTCATGGAAATCTGACCAATAGTTAAAATCGACTTGAACCGTTTTACCGCTTCGGTGCTGAAATTCTCGATTCTCCACGTGGTTGTGGCTCCCAACATCTAGTTATCCACCCTCCCATATCCCTCGTAATCTGCTTCTAAAAACAATAATTTGCTCGTTCGCCCCGATGTTACGCCAACTTTTTCGTGCCAGGCAAGTTAAGCCGTAACGAAAAGAAAACATTTCTTGAGTAGGGATGTTTTTTCCACTCCGTTGTTTCTCGTCCCCGACAGGCTTCCCGAAGATGCCTTACAGGGTTCGTGCTGAGGAGCGATAAAGACATCGCGAGCTGCCTGACATTTCTGGAGCACCCAGTGAGTTTGTTTAAGGAAGCCAGGAGCACAAGAGTAAAGGGAGACTTTTGGATGAATCGATAAACGTGTCAGTTTCCTCAAATCCACAGCCCTGTCAAGCATCTTGTAAATATTCCATCCGTTCTTCGTCATTAAAAAAAAACGCAATCACAGAGGAAAACAGTTTCCAGTAAAAGTATCAGAATTTCAAAACTCTGCTGTATTGAAATCTAGCAAACAATGAATCCTCAAAATGCGTTAAAATTTCACCTGCACTAAGAAAATTTTCACTAAAAATCAGAGAAAAGAATTTAATGATTCAATTTTAAATCAACAATATTTTTTCTTTTAAGACATTTCATTGGTAGACAATGTGTTACACTGTTCAAAATTTTCGTTTTAATTTTTCGTGTCAAATCCCGGAAATTTTTATCCTATTTAATTTCCACTGAAGTTTCAAAAAATCTTGTTATTGAAAAATCAAATACTCAATTGATTTTCTGTTCGAATGATCTGAAAATTCTTAATTTTTCAATTAAATTATTCCATGAAACTTCGAAAAAATCAGGAAATTTCAGGGAAAAATTGAAAATTCATGTTATTTTATTTCTGATTATTCATGTTTCAATGAAAATTTAATCACATTATGAAATTTTCGTCTCACTCCTACTGAAAACTCATGAATTTTCTTGAATTCTGCCTAAAACATCAAATTTCATACCCATTTTTTCCATGAAATGTCGAAAAATTTCTAACGTTGTAGTATTTTGCTAAATTATCAGTGTTTTTCTTCTTTTTGATACAATAACCAGTTGCTAACGTAATGAGAAAAAAATTATACCAATATGCTAATATTCGACATGAAATATAAACAAAATATTCAATTGAATAAGTCAGTGTCTGAAGTTTCTCGATTATTAAAAATTCTCCTTCATATTAAACTCATTATAATTTGAGAAATTATAGCATGAACATTTCCTCTGAATTTCAGGGAAATTTGAATACAATCCACTTTTGAAAACAATTCACTGACAGAATGATTCATTTATTCCAAATTATTATGACCAAATGAATATTCTTCAATAGCGAGCGAATGGTTCGCTTGAAAGGTGAAGTTGAGGCAAAGAAGGCTCTTCAAATATGCATTTGTTAACTATTAACGAAAGAACATTTGTGAGACCGAATAGACCCTAGCCTCCCACCAAATCCATTCGTTAACAATAACTAATCCTTTCAATCAGTGTACTGGAAATCAAAAACTTGTTCTCTTATTGGTTCTGGAAACTAGACATCTTTTTCCCTGTGATGGAACTCTGAAAAAATGTATGATGTTGAGAATTGTTCCAACCCATTGCGTTCGAGAAAAAGCAGTAATGTCAGCTGCAGCGTGTACTCACAGCGAAGCCCAATGAAAATAAGCATATTAACAAGTCTGACGATCATGAATATGTAGATTTGGATTACGCTCAAGTCCGGGGGCTTCGCGCTTTACTTCGTCGCTTCGCATCCCCTTTACTTCAGACTCTCGCATCCTTATTAAGCCGCGTGGAGAGCCCGGGATGGAGGCATTAACCTGTTTATCATCTGTTGGGTGTTGGAGTGCTTTGAGGGAAAGGGAGGACTAGCATAGGTATAAATTAAGTCCCCGTATTTTCCAGCTTTAAATGCTAATGGAGCACGATGTTCATCAATTTTTGAGGAGGGGTACGCTCACGCCTGACAGCATATTCGAGTGGAACTTCGTATTTATGCAAACACTTGTCCTCGATGACCAGTAACCCATAAATTCATGGAGCTTGGGGACGGAATTTCCAATTTGGGGATGCGGAGGGATCGTCCAGGTTCATTAATGTTAGAATTTTCCTTTCGTTCTCCATTCTGTCGATCATTTTAATCGATCGTGACTGCATAACACTTCCAACAACTCGATTCTGATGATTTTCGATCTGGGCTTTTTATTTTGAATTTATTGTCTTTAATTGTTTAATATATTAATGTCTACAACCCCAAACTTTGAGTTTAAAAAACAAGCAGGGGTACGAGCCTATCTGACAGATGGCATGTGACCGTTAATTTTTGCGTTACACGGAGAGAAATATTCAATAAAAATTCCGTATCTTTTTCGTAATTCTGGAGCGAAATGTGGTTGTAGAAATTTTTACGAAACTGTCACGGAATTTTTCCGGAGCGTACCGTAATTTTTATCTCAATCTCCTCTGAATAATTACGATACCGCCACTCAAATTTGCTGAGTCGATTCCGTAATCGGTGAGCGAATTGTGAGTTTATACTATACTGTAATTTTTACTGAACTATTCTCTCCGTGTATTAGTCTATTTCTTTTTTTTTTCTACCAATTCCATTGGTAGTAAGCTTCCGAGTAGATTCACAGCAATTTGTAGCAATGAGGCACGGTGTCTACAGGAAGATATTCAATACCTTTTAATGAAATAGATTTATACAAAAGATTAAATATCTCTGAAACTGCTCGGCTGGTTGAGCCCATCCAGAATGCCAACCTTTAGTATTGGAAAAGCTAGAACCATACCAAATTTCAACTTGCTATTTCCTTTTTTTTCTCAAGTTATCGTGGTTACAGGATTTTTCATGAAAAACGAAAAAACAGCAATATCTCCAAACTGTGTATTAAAGAGTGTATATATTCTGATTGACCTACATAGAGGCCATCGAGACGAGTATTTTGAAAAAAAAAATGTTTGAAGTCGGTGTAGTAGTTTTTGAGATATTGAGGGAAAATGAAATTTAAACAAGTTGTTATATCTTAGATTCTACTAAGCCGATTGAGCTGAAACAACGAGCCAAAGTTGAGCTAAACAATAGCTATAATCAGCCAAAATTTCAGATTTTTATCTACAAATTTCACCGTATTTATGTTGAATTTTCTCAAAATTAATCACCAAAAACCCAAGTTGTCATCAAACATCATTTCTTCACGTTTCATAAGGTTCTAGACCATTTGCAATCAAAATTAGGAAATCGAAAAATTGCTCAAAAACAAGGCTTCCATGCGAAAGCAAAAACAAAAAAAACACATGGTTGCGCTTATGTAGAGAGTTAATTTTGTTCCTCTGATTGTTATTGAGGTTCATCTTGAGATGAGTGGAATTTTCCGCATCTCCAGAATTTTTTTCTCACTAGATGTTACGACTGAGTGATGGAATTCAGAGGTTCTTGCCGGAAACCGAAAACTTTTTTCTCTGCGTTGAAACTGGAAGAGTCACCAAAAGTTTAACCACCGAAATATGTTGAGTCTGTCGATAGGGAAAAATAGTGCATGAACTCCTGGGACGTAATATCACCTAGCCATGACTCTGATTCAGGTGGACAATCAACGTGACAGAGGGTGATTTCGTCGTTAATGAGTTGGGTCGTCAAAGACTGATTGGTTACGCTGACTACATACCATGGGCAGGTTCCACCAAGGGACTAGTCACTCCTTAATCGGGTGGCTTAGTGATTTCGAGAATGGGATGACGATCACTTTTTTTTTCGTTATTTTTACATCGCTTCGACCCGGTTAGGGTATACTGCGATGATGATCAGAACTTTCAATGGTTAGGTCGCACCATTCTACCCGGCCGGGATTTGAACTCGCAAACTTTCGCATGTGAGGCAACGAACTTACCCACACGGAGACAAATTCGTGATAAAAATTATCCTACCGTTCTATAAAAGTGTATCATGAGTCATCGTTTCCTCATTTCTATCCCGACATTTAGTAAAAATTAATATATGATGATCAAATTTTATTCTACGTTTGAGAAATTTTATCCTGACGCATAACAAATTTTACCCTTCCAGTCCAATAATTTTTATGTAGATAACAACGAAAATTCTAGAACGGTTGGTAAGTTGTACCCTACCGGTACAGTAATTTTTACTCTGCCGGCACGGCAATTTTTATTTTTATCAGAATAAAATTTCTCTAACGTAGAATAAAATTTGATCATCATATATTAATTTTTACTAAATTTCGGGATAGAAGTGAGGAAAGGATGACTCATGATACACTTTTCTAGAACGATAGGATAATTTTTATCAAAAATTTCTCTCCGTGTACGTTGTGATGATCACTTCTGTGATTTATTGAATGATTCGTTTGATTTCTCAATAAGAATTGGAAATCATGATTTCTTTTGATTTTTCGTGAGTTCCATGAATTCTAGTAGATTCTGATGGTTCCTTGATTTTAAGAAATCACATGAAAAATCATGATTTAGGGGCCAAAGTCGGGCATCTTTAGCTAATCGCATATGGGTAAGATTCGGGAGAATCAGAGTTTAGAAGGGCCTTATGGATGTAATAGTTAGAATCAAATGACATGGGCATAAAAAAGTCATCAGGGTCAGACGGAGTCGTATGAGCTCGAATGATAAATTTGAGTTTCACTTTCGTTGAAGATTTCTATTTCTGAAATCACCTCATTTCTTTATGATTTATACTGATTTTTGATGATTTCCAGAACTCCTTAGAAATCACTACTAAAATTGTAAATCAGTTGATTCCAGTGATTTCTGGTGATTTTTTCCTTGATTTCCAATCGAGTGATCCCGTGATTTCCCAAGTGGCCAGCCCCTCGAGCTATACTATTAGAAAGTTACTCTTGAAATTTCAAGTGAAAACGCTTGAAATTTTTAATAACAACAAAGTCGCATGAAATTTTTTTACATTTCTTCAATAACGAACCAGTGAATTTTTTGAATATTCAAGTAATTCTCGATTTCCAGATGCATGCGGCACTGAAAAATGTTAAAAATTGGGAAAATTCAGGCAAAAACAGTTCTGAATTCTCAATCTATTGAAATTTCAATTGTATTTCAGTAGCTAAGCGGTAAACCGGGTTAAATCGATTTTGACTGTTGGCCAGTTTTTCGCGAATATCTCGGAATCTAAAAGAGATAGCAAAATTTTTGTCACGACATTTTTTATAGAGCCAATTGAGGATTATGAAAAAGGTAATGAGAAAAATTTTGCTATCTCTCTTCGATTCCGAGATATTCATCAAAAACTGACCAAAATTCAAAATCGACTTGATCCGGTTTACCGCTTCGCTACTGATTTGATGTTTAGTTTTCACAATGAGTTTGAAAATTCACGCTTCCGTTGAAATATCAATGACCGCTTAACTTAAAAAACCGAATTTTCTTGAATTTTCAAAATGAATGAGAAATTTTAGGAACATTTTCATTTAAAATTAAATACAAAATCACAACAGTGTAGTGTATATTGTTGATTACAGTAGGGGATTCTCAATTGAAACAGAACGTAAAAGTGATTGAATAGTTTTGTGCATTTTTGTTTTTTGAAAATACATTCACCGCCGATAATTGTCTACCCTTGAGAATGCCAGACACGCTGCTCCCTGGAAGTTTCAATTCAACTATCGACAATCGATTTATTGCCACGTGTTATTCTCATAACAAACCGATACCGGCCATCAGCGAATGATAACGTAAAACAAAAAAGTGTAAGGGCCGACAGCAAACATTCACTTGATAATGCATAGACGAGTTATCTGCTCCCTGGGAGTGGAAAAAGTTGATGTGCATCGATGCAAACAGGTTGAGGAAGGCCAGTGGAATACTCACGAACATATTCTACTAGCCCCATTCACGTGGATGTTCGATTCAAGATCTGATACTGAAACATGTGCAGGTTCAACTTGTCACTGGCATTTTATGGACATGACCCAAATTTCTTCATCGCGAAATACCGGAGTCACGCAATGTTGTATTGCGAGGCGCATCCTCAGGTACTGAATGGGGCTTCTGACGACATGAAAAGACAGCAGAGCTGCAGAGCAATATAATTTCCTTGGAGGGCCATGAATTTCGTGATTCTAGTTTACAACTTGGGGAAAAAGTCTAACTGTGAAATCCAAGTTGGAGGAGTGAGATATATGTCGAGCGGGGGTAATTAATTATTCAGTGGTTCCAGTTTTATTTATTGGATGGGGCTTGACTCCGTGCTTTTTTATTCGCACGCGTGAAGAAAACACATGTTGGGTTACAGCACTGCATCTTTTTTTTACTTCAAGATTGAGGAACAGAAAAATGAAATCTTCTACAAAAAAAAAATGAAAATTGAATTAAAAAATGAAATGAATCTTCTACTCTGACCAACCAAATGGTATTTCTTAACACTAGGAAATAATTAAGCAGTCGTCATCAACACAAATTCTTCGTAAAGAAATGAGCCTTTTTATCACATTCTGCTGAAAACCGTCATTTCACGGATCGTTTTTCGTTCGTGAAATAGTGTTTTACGCCGATCCATCGTGTCAGTGAAGCGAATCACTCAATGGTCGATCAGCTGACTAGCTGACTGACCGTTTAACAAAACTATTGGTGCCGGCCGTGAATATCTAAAATAAAAATTCATTTATTATTTCCTAAATTCGTGGAGAATAGCTGGATATGTATCCGACAGTGACCCAGAAATACATCCCGAAGACTCTTGTCGTTTGTTTTAATTTTTGAAGACTGAATGTAATCCTTAACACACCAAACAATTGGGAGCAAAGTTAGTTGAGAATGTTTTCAAAGAGTTTCAAGTAAGAAAATATCATTACAATTGGAACGTTTTCTTATATAATAATTCAGCAAAAATATATAAATGATTCAAAATTTATCTGAATTGACTGATGTGATCTTTCAGAATTTCGTCAATTCGAGACTTTTAAAATTTATTAGAATGTTGTGAAATCTGCATTAATCATCAATGTTTTAGTTTTCAACATTTGATGAAGCCATTGAATTCGTAATCAAGTAATGAATTTGTCATTCATGACACAAAATTGGAGCTGTGTTTTCGCAAATTATTCTGTAATTTGCTTTTTTTGTTGAAAACAATCTATTTGAAATAAAGATTTCCTACTTTAATTCCCTTGTTCATCTTAATATGTTTTTTTGTATTTTGCTATTTGTTTTTTTTCAGTGGGGGGGGGGCTGAACCCCCCCGACCTGCCACACGGGGGCTTCGCCCCCTGAACCCCCTTTCACGTTCTCACCTCCCCCCGTAACTGAAATTGCGAGATGAGAGTGATGACGATTTTCAGCAAAATGTAAAAAAAAAATCGTCACGCGGACCTACTGCACCAGATTGGCCTCATGAAGGCGTAAAATAACTATTCTGTCATGTGAAGTTGTTATGTGCACGTCAGAAGTTTTCTACAAATTCTATAAATTCATCATGAAGATTCAACTCTTTTACATAAACTTTATTTGAATTAAATGAATGGATTTATCCTAATCACTTCTGATGTCCATGGAAATCAGTGACGTATTTCTGAAAATCAAAATTTTTTTCCCTGTGAATATTATCAATTCAAGATCCTTGTCCTTCTGCGCAGTGAAATTACACCACAGGGGATGATAAAACGGATCGATTAACTCGGACGTTGATTCAGGTTTCCTCTTACGTTATCCGGCTGCCCGATTCTCCCCTCAACGAGAAGCGGGAAAATGAAGGTGGATGCTCTTGGTGCAACACACTACCCGCTTGGTCATCTCCGTCATTATCGACGCGTCGATTACGCTGATGGTACCTTTTTTTCATCCCGAGTTCTTCCCTTCACCTTTTTTTCACCTTTTTTCACCGAGTTCACCTTTTTTTTCCTTATTTTTTGTCTGGATTCTCCTCCCCCTCATCTCATCTGATATAAAATTAAGGGAGGAGGGAATCGCTTGGATCAACGTCGTGGGGACAATATTGTCCCCGACAAAACCACCTCGAGCCAATTTCCCCACAGGTGTCTTTAGCGGGCGCAGACCACTGAGGCTAATCCTCTTCGGGAGCAGAACGAGAAGCATTCGCTCCGAATGCGGACAGCCCTGTAATCCCGTGGACCTCCCACTCCGGAAAGAAAATTATCACCTAATTTGGTTTGGGAGTTTGCAGTGAACCAGTTAGAAAACATCTCAAGAGGATTCTCTCGTCGATTCACTCTTTCGGAAAAAAACTCGATTGTACCAAAAAAAAGTGAATCATTAAGATGACAATAGAATTTAGAATTAGAATTTTTTTAACGACGTCGGTGGCCGAAGCGGCTAGGTGCGAGCCTAGTGTGCGAAAGGTTGTGAGTTCGATTCCCCGTGGAACCGAGTTTTTCAACCGGAGGCTCCGGCGAGCGGGAGGTCGCTAATATAGTGACCGCCTGTACCGGCATGGGTTTTCTGTGGTTTCCCATGCTACTCCTATGTTCTATAGGAGTGCGAATGCGGTGCAGTGTAGAATCCACAGCCGCATGCATAGGGTTGGATAGAGCCGATTAGCCAATCAGAGGGCAGAAAGGGCCGGAATATAAAAAAAAAAAAAAAGAATTAGAATTTATTGAAGATAATATTGTGCACGGAGAGAAATATTCAGTAGTAATACATATCTAGGGAGGTTTTCTCCGCCAAAAGGGCCTTCACAAAAATAATGAGACCAGGATAGCCCTAACGAGACGATAAATAACACTGACAGTCAGGCAGGATAAATAAGTCAGAAGGCAGGATACGATAAAGTGTTGTAGAGCCCCTTTAACACTCACGCCCTCGGGCTATAAATTCCTCCGGATCCCTTTTTTGTATTTCCCAACGAATATTGATTTCGTCGTTGTCCCTCTCGATTCCACCCCCTCCCTTTTTTGACGCTACAGTGGGTACAGCTACGCGGAGGGTTGCTGCTAATCCGCGAAGCCTCAGAGCGAATATCAGCGTATTGTCTCTCCCCACATGCCCTCAGTCAGTGAGAAATATCTGAGGGGGTGATTTCGATCGGATCATCTTGACTTATAGCCTTGCCCTCGTAACAGCATAAGAAATTGTCGCCGAAGAAGGTGACAGTGGAGTTCTGCTTCTATTTTTCACAGTCATCTAGGGAGAAAAAAGTGGGACAAAACTTTTTTGGATGTTTCTCGGTGAAATACACCAAAGCGACACGTGTTTTAGCCAGATATTTTCTCTTCTAATTTCTCGAGAGAACGAAAATATACCTGCGATTATAATGATGTGGGGCAGCCGAGGGATCTCCGCCTGTTGCGCAATTCATAACAATTAGTTCAACATTAACCTTCATGTTCCTGGATAATTGTGGTTTAATTGTACCCACAATCCTCGTGTATCCTCAGATTTTCAACGAAATTACCATTTGCACAAGAAGAGAAATGTTCAGTAAAAATTACGGAACTCATAGTTCGCTCACCGATTACGGAATCGACGCAGAAAATTTAAGTGACGGTATCGTAATTTTTCACAGGAAATTCACGTAACAATTAGGGAACGCTCGTAAAAATTAATTAAAAATTAATAAAATTTTTAATTAATTAAAAATTACGTAACGGTTTCGTAAAATTTCCTACTACCACATTTCGCTCCGGAATTCCGGAAAAGATACGTAATTTTGACTGAATATTTCTCCCCGTGCGTTTTTGGGAGAGCAACATGTAATTCCATTTAACAGGAGTCAAATCATGAAATGAATTCATGCAGACGTCGAGTCGATACATAAACATTTTCAATTCCCCTCGTGATTTCAGAACAGGAGAGGGAGAGAGAGTATTATCACGCGCAAGTGGCTACTAGACACCTATCCTTGTACACGTGAATCACTGCTGTAATCGAAAGTACATCAAACATTCAGTGGCATATCGTCCCAGTTATCAAAATGCTTTCGGTGCGCTGTATTCCCCGAGCCTATCGGAGTACCATCATCGATCCGTCTCGGCTATAAAAATCTCGGTGCGATATTTTCCCTCAGCGCACAAATGCAATCTCCATCGCCAACTTGAACCCTTCGTTGACACGAAAGATAACCGAAAAGGCGGCGCAAAATGAACGAAATTTAACAAGTGATAAATTGTCTCAACATTTTACCTTTATGAATGCAAATTTATTTTGAATAAATTCGCTCCACCCACACTGTTGGAAAAAAAATTAAATTTTATGGACAGTTGATTACTAATTTTCAGGACAGTGACACTGAATGCGGTTTAGGGAAAAATAATCATGAAATTTCAAGTTTCACTAAAAATTCAGTAAATTTCCAGAATTTTAAGCAGCATGAAGACGAGAATTTCTTAATTTATTTGAATTTCCGATCTAATATGAATATTCGGTGCCAAATTACATTGAATTTTCAGTAGTAATACCCCAAGATCTTGTAAATTATCGAATATTTTTCGAATATTTTGTTGTATATAGCAACGAGAGGGATCAGTTTTGCAGATTAAAATTTCGGATTTTGAAAACTTGAGGGAAATATCCGATGAATTTTGAAGGTCGAGGGGTATTCAGAGAACAATTTCTTCAACTCTGATTTTGGCCGATCAGGGTGCGGTGTTTGGGGTTACGGGACGCATTTCACCAAAATGTGAGGAATATCTGTGAAATTCGTGGAAAACAATTGACAGGCTACAGGAAAATTATCAATGTGATAATTTTCCTGCAGCCGGGGAAATTAGTGTGAAACGTGTCAAGTGACCCCGAATACCGCACTCTGATTGGTCAAAATCAGTGAAATCTTCAGTGAAATTTCATTTTACTTGCAATGAAAATTCATTTTCAGGGAAAAATGGACCTGAAATTGACAGTTCTCTTTGATTTTTCCACGAAATTCTGAATTTTCAATGACAACATTCCTTGAAATTTCAGAGATAATTAAATTTTTGATAAAAATTTCCGAAAAGTACTGGAAATTTTAGGGAAAAATTTTTAACAGTACATTCTTCTTTATGCATTGTTCATTCTTCTTTACACTGAATTGTTCTACATTGGATTATGGACTTATCGTAATTACTATCGATGAGGTGTCGATGAAATACACACGTGAAAGAGTTCATCCGCTTAACGCAATTCCAATCATCACTATTTGAATAATCGATGAGGATTCCCACGCGTGTTTCGCTGTTTAACGAGCCGAGCAGAAACCGATAAACACCTTTTTCTGCCTTTTGTATACCGACCCAAGTTTCTCTGGAGAATCAGCTCGGGGCGAGAAGCAGCTGAACGTGCTGCAGAAGCACGCTAGGCGGTCTGTTCTATATAGACTTGCATGTTACGATTTTATCGTACACTCACAAACCCATAAAATGGAATTAATCGCTTTTTGTGTATCCAAGGTATAACTCGTTTTTCGATAGACTTTGTTGCCATTCTTCATGGGTAAAATAAACTCGAGAAGAGGCTCGAGTGACGATGCTCACAATTCCTTACTATTGTCCCAAGCGATTCATCTTCAAGAGATGAGACGTGTGACGCTATTGTTCGCTGGTTAGATTTTAATATGTCAGATTTCTGCAATTCGAAGATTTTTGCTCGAAACTAGACCTCCTCCTTTCTTACCTTCAGAGAGAAAGAAGTTTCTTTCGAACCTCCTTTCTCGGTGAAATAATTTTTCATTGAATTTAGGGCCAATTTCTCTCCTTTTTCAATCATAACTCTTACAATCTTATTTAAGGAAAAGAATATACTTGAATTGAGTATATTTTACACTGTTAAAAATTTTCGTCTGAATTTTCCGTGCCAAATTTCGGAAATTTTTATCGTGTTCAAGCTCCATCGAAATTTCAGGAAATCTTACCATTGAAAAATCAAATATTCCATTGATTTTCTGTTCAAATGATTTGAAAATTAATAAAATACTTGATTTCTCAATTCAATTATTCTATGAAAATTCAGAAAAATTTGGAAAATTCAGGGAACATTGAAAATTGATGTCATTTTGTTTCTGAATATTCATGTTCTACTGGAAATTCAATAAATTTGTGAAATTTATACCCCACTCCCACTGAACTCATGAATTTCCGTGAATTCTACTTACAACTTGAAATTTCATAACCTTTTTTTCTCTAACACCGATTGAATGTCACTCTCATGAGATTTACTATAATATCTTCCATGAAACTTAAGAAAAATTCTAACAGTGTATACCAGAATCAAGTATATGCATAAATGCGATTCAAGAATAAAAGATACTTGATTCAAGTATATTATTCTAGATTCGAGTATAAAATATACATGAATGAAGTATATTTTATACTCGAAGGGGGGATTGGTGTTTCAATTCGAGGATAATCATTTCGTATGCGCCCGAGTTGTAACAAACGCTCCCAAGTTTAATATAAGGGTCAGACACTGAGTGTGAGAAGAAAAGGGTCAAAAAGTAGAGTTTAAAAAATGAGGGTCGCAATATTAGAGTCCAAAACTGAGGGCCTGAATGTAAAAGTGAAGGAATGAGGGTCAGAATTTTTTTTTATCGTTATTTTACATTGTTTCGACCCGGTTGGGGTATACTGCGATGATGATCAAGACTTTAAATGGTTAGATCGCACCGGCCGGGATTTCAACTCGGAACATTTCGCACGCGAGTCAACGAACTTACCCACTGCGCCAAGCCACCGGGCAAGAGGCTCAGAATGTTGGGGTTAAAAAAAAGAGGGTCAGAATATTAGGATAAAAAAATTAGGGTCACAATATAAAAGTAAAATAAGTGGGTGTCAGGCAATGAGGGTCATATAAGGGTTCAAAACGGTGATCAAGCATAATATATGACTTATATTCAAACCCTCGTTACCTGATACCCACTTTTTAATGTTTTGACCTTAATATTCTGACCCTCGCTTTTTAACCTCCACTTTTTGACCCTTATATTTTAACACTCAGTGTCTGACCCTTATCTTACTTTTAAGAGGGATTGCTACAACTCAGCCTAATGCAAAAGAATCATCGCTCGAACTGAAATACCCCAATTTGACTATAAAATATACTTGAATCAAGGATGTTCTATACTTAATTCAGGCATATTTTTTCCCGTGATTTTTAGTCACGTTCTTATTCTAAAACAGCAATAATTCATCTCCAATCTTGAGTAATATTCCTCAACAATTCTCCCCGATTCGCCCGTGACAGATCATTCATCATGAAATTCCTTTAATTGACAGCTCGAGAAGGAAACAAACATTGAAATAATGATTCGCAGGATATCCGCGTCTAGGTCCAATAAATATGATTCATCTGAAAGTGAGTCCTGCATCTGAAGGACCGTCATAAAAACGAGAAATACATGACTAATCAAGATGAGCCCCACGTCTTGAAAAATGTAGTTCCTTTTTTCCAAGGGATATAAAATCGATAACTGCAGAAGCCACTGTATTCGAAATAAACGCGATTCGAGGGAAGAGTTTGCCACGAGGAGGGACCGAGTAAATTTTTGTAAATTTCCGCACGTACGAGCTTTATGAAAAGGCAAGAACGCCCCGGAGATCTGATCCACATTTTGCTTTTACTATGCACCAAAGAGGCATAGGCGTGGGTGTGTATACATAAACGTAGCGGTAGTATTTTAAAGCGATCTATCGACATTTGCGAAACGTTGATATCTCACTAGCCGACACCTGGCCTACTAGGCGCCATCCCCTCCCCCCCCCCCCCNCCCCCCGAAAACTCCGTCTTTTCACTCAATCATATCATCCGAATCCAACTGACGAATTGACTTTTGGAAACAATAGTTACTCACGAATTGCCGTGCATCACGTCATTTGTCAATTCTGTCAAGTTGGATTCGTTGATGTGAAAAGTTTAATTATTCCGCTGAGTTTGCTTTCTACCAGTTAAATTAACTTCCTACGGACGGGGAAAAAGGCGAGGATTGAAGGAGTGTTTTAGCGCTCGTTGTGCAGTAGAACAGGGTGGATTATTGCGGTGGCAGAATTTATGAATATGGAGGGATTGAAATTAAGCGTGAAACGAAATTGCCATTAATATTTATCGGAATATTTACCAGGCTGCAATTGTAATTCTGGATTTGCCTGGAATCGCTGAATAATAGAGAGCGCAATTTTTCGCCAGTCAGTGAAGCAGAACAAAATTGTGAGTTATGTTTCATCTTGTGGGTGAATCGAGTCTTCAATATTACTCCGTAAATGAACTGGAAAATGGGTCAGTGTGGTGCATCCGCAAATTGAACTATTTTATACGTGTTTATAGGAGACTCAGAATAGGAAAGCTTTCATAAAATGTAATACAATCACTGCACTATTGGAAAAAAATGAAATTTCATGGAGAGTTGACTACCAATTTTGAGGACAGTGACACTGAATGCGATTTAGGGGGAAAAAATCATGAAATTCAGGTTTCACTGAAAATTCAGTAAAATTCCAGAATTTTAAGGCGCACAAAGATGAAGATTCCTTAATTTATTTCAATTTATAATCTAATATGGATATTCGGTGCCAAATTACATTGAATTGTCAGCTATAATACCCCAAGACCTTTAAAATTATGGAATATTTCCTGAAGGTTTTGTTGTATAGCAAAGGGAGGGATCGGTTTTGCAGATTAAAATCCCGGATTTTATTGCAAAACTGATCCCGATCGTTGATATGCAGGAAAACTTGGGGGAAATAGCCTATGGATTTTGAAGGTCGAGGGGTAGTCGGAGGACAATTTCTTCAATTATGATTCTGGCCGATCAGGGTGCAGTGTTCGGAGTTACGGGACACATTTCATAAAAACGTGAGGAATATCTGTCAAATTCGTAGAAAACAATTGACAGGCTACAGGGAAATTATCAATCTGATAATTTCCCTTCAGCCGGGGAAATTATCAGTGTGAAAATCTTCAGTGAAATTTCATTTTAAGGGAAAAATGGAACTGAAATTGACAGTTCTCTTTGATTTTTCCACGAAATTCTTTGATTTTTCCAGGAAAATTGAACTATTTTATACGTGTTTATAGGAGACTCAGAATGGGAAAGCTTTGACAAGATGTAATACAATCACTGCACTGTTGGAAAAAAAATGAAATTTCATGGACAGTTCACTACCAATTTTCAGGACAGTCACACTGAATGCGATTTAGGGAAGAAAAATGATGAAATTTCAGGTTTAACTGAAAATTCAGTGAAATTCCAGAATGCTAAGGGGCATAAAGATGAGAATTCCTTAATTTATTTGAATTTGTACTCTAATATGAATTTTTAGTGTCAAATTTGCATTGAATTTTCAGTGAAATCTAAAATTTCATGATTTTTCTCCCTCTGAATCGCATTCAGTGTCTCTGTCCTGAAAATTCAAGAATATATTTACCAGAATTTTCTGGTTTTTTATTCATTCTCAGCGGAAAATTAAACAGAAATTTACAGTTCTGTTTGATTATTCGACGAAATTCTAAATTTTCAATGACAAGATTTCCTGAAATTTCAGGGGAATTGGAACACGATAAAAATTTCCGGCCTTTACCACGGAAAATTCAGACAAAATTTTTTAACAGTGTGTAGTGCACCAAGTAGATTCTGTCAGCAGATGTATTTCATACATCTGCATACGGAAACCCATAATTTCGTAGCCTTCACCATTAATTTTATCCTTTTTACTACAAAATATGGTTTTCCTCGGGTTTAATGGAACCCAAATTGTTTCAAATTGACCTTAGATTAAAATACAAAAGCGCTTTAGGGTTGAAAAATGTCATTCTAAATAGCTGCTGCATCAGAATCTACTCTCAAATTTAAAAATAATGTATGACGTTCTTTCGTGTGCCGTTATTGTTGAAACTTTAACCCGCGTGCATACACAAGCGAGAACAGCACATATGCAACTGCATAACTATATTTTTCATGGCTTATGAATAAATTATAATCTCATACTAGACTTTCAAACGGGCTCGGGGGTTAAAAGTCAAACGAAAGAGTTACTGGCTTTGTGGCTCACAGATGCCCGCTCAGCACTCGTTGAATATACAATGAAATACGCGGGGAGGGCAACGGATCGATGCACGATAGTTCAATGTTTATATTCTGTACAGTTTATATTCTGGCACGCATGAAAATACTTTTATATGATACGTGCGTGTAACCGCATG